>NC_072771.1:29271213-29428713 GCF_022539595.1 Amphiprion ocellaris | reverse complement strand
GGCTGCAGTGTTAAAACAACAGACACAGGAGCTACGAACATATATGAACACGTTATGGATATCAGCAGCAACCGAGACTAAATGCATAGCTCAGTTGGGTAAATGTCACAGGCATTTGTCACCTATAAGAGGAGCCCTGTCTATTACATATGAAACTTGTCTATAGCACATACTGTATGATGATTAATGTGTCTGTTCCAGTCTTCAGCAGGCATACAGTGTTAAGTCAGGAATGAGGAAAACACTTGGTCTTTTTTCCACAGTAGTTCAACAGCGGTCTTTGGTTTATAGTTCTATTACCCCTATTGTAATTAATGAGTTATTTATTTCCTTATTAGGTGCCCCTTTGGCTCTTCAACCAGCTCTAAGTCTCACAGCTACAATTTTCTTCCACCGCTGCTTCTACACAGCTTCATCATCCCAGTGGTGTGTGCTGTTTTATCTACACTGTCAACAGGCTGCTGAGATCTCTACAGGCAACAAGCTTCAACGGAGAGGCCCTTTAAACAAGCAGTGATTTAGCTGTATGTGCCATAAAACCACCAGAGAAGAGCTGAAGAGTTATAAATACTAAAAGGAGGTAGAGATCGGAGAAAGAGACACTAAGTGAGAGAAAACAAGATGATCGTGAACATGAGAAACTGGGAGAGGAAAATAGCAAGGATGCATTACAAAATAAAAATGCAACCCACTAAGCTAATCTATGAGCACAATTAGAATTTTCACGCGATTATTCAGACGTAACATCTTATCCTGGAAAGATTGTTATGCATTCTGTTGCTCTGTTTATTTAAATCTCAATCAGTGTAAATATGTCTCAGTTCACATTGCTCTTCCTCTCCATCTGTTTGCATTGTTTGGGATTATGGTCAGAGAATTTAAAAACAATGCAAATTTGACAGCCTTCACATTTGTAGTTGAGGATTAAATAAAACATAAAAAAAACTAACTTTTATATATAGCAGTTACTGAACCAGCAAAAGTAAGTGAGCCTCTGACTGACCTGCATCTTTCATCAGCAGCTGAACAGGGTCTTCCACATTGGTTGGACCTGCAAAGACGCAACATATAATGGATGTAATTTCAGTGGCAAGACAGAACGCAATTGTAGAATAAGTGTTCTGGCAATATGCGCACTGTACAAACATTGCTCAGTGACAACAAAAGGTGTGCAGAAATCAATGGAACCTATCATAACACTGATAAAACTTAAAGAGGTCTGGCCTCCACTGCATTAGTCTTTCCTTAGTCATTTTACTGCTCCGTTCTGTCTCCCGATTAGGTCTTGCTGTGTACTCAGGTTTCAGAATCAATAGATGCCTTCTTTCAACCAGAGAATTACCCAATCTAGCATTTTCCTTGCTCCAGCAGTACCAATTTCCACTCTGTCACTTGAAAAGGAAAGCAGCTTGAGAGACAGGACAGAAGCAGACCCTGTAATCCACCCGTGTGAGCAATGGCACCACTAATTCAGCAATAGAACAGGGGATACACACCAGTAACCCCAGGAGACTGGAAGCAATATGCCGAAGGTACAGTATGTGTTCATGTGACGGAGTGACAAGAGAGTTCAGAGCGGTGTTTGCAATGGTGGTCGCTAGGGGAAACGTCCCAGTACTGTCAAGTCTCGAGGTTGCATGTTAGAGATACATGAACAAAGCTATGGGTTTTGCCATTTTCTGATATATGAAATATGTATCGCTAACTCTGAGATAGCATGCTTCAATTTCATGATGGGATATCGGGTCTGAGCTCCCAGTTGTATCTGTGTAACACGTTTCAAAAACAAAGGCAATATAAAGCTGTTAACATGAGGTTCAGAAACAGTTAAGATAAAATACGTTGAAAGGGATCTTTATATTAGTGTAGACATCAAAAATTAGAGATACCTGTCAGCACAGCACCACAAAAAGCCCACAAAATGACAATAAAGGGAATCGAAATATTCATGTAATTTAGAGGTGTATTAGAACATTAGTTATCGTGAACTGTACAGATTTAAAAGCCTATATTTTTTCCTTCCTGTGAACAGATGTTTAAAAATTCAGTGGAAAGAGAGTAGACTGTGTGCTGGGAAGGTAATGTGAATATTTGAATTGACATTTTACTGACCCTGGAGATTCTGAACCATATCCAGCAGCACCGGTGTCAGGGTCTGACTGTAGTTATGGAAGATATCCAGGAATAATACCTCCGTACAAGGCTGAATACAGAATAAGAGCAGAGGAGATAAAAGGACAGTTAACTGGCAGAAGAGGAGTCAAACACATGCTTTCATTGTATGTGGAAAACATCACAATTCATGTTTCTCCCCTCTCACGATATCACAGGTCTTCACATTCTTAGTGGCCACCTGCGGTTTTATCAGGCACTCAATGGTAGTGAGGGAAAATATCACATAGAGGGGTGTCTATGGACATAAAAAATATATACAAAGAGGTATGACAAACACACACTGGTCGACAATGCATCGAGTTCCCAGTTCAATAAAAAGTATGACATTGTCAGGGGATTTTTTTGTGTTTTTGTGTCTGTGTTCACTAGGGAAATGGTTCACCCATCTTTATTAGTTTATTGATTTTAGATGCCACAACAAAATCGATATTAAATAACATGTATGAGGAATTTGAAATGGATTGTGCCCATTTGAAAATGCATGCAATGGGCTACAGTACCCGTGAAATCTCACAGCATGACAGAATGACCTTTTCTCTCTGATGTCAAAAGGCCAGAGGTCACATGACACTTTATAAAACCTCGTACCACGAACACAAACCCCTGCTCCATACAGACAGGTGGTAATATTGACAGGATTAGAACTGGCGACCATGAGCCATCCTGAGCATGACAGTATGCTAATATGAAGGTCAAAAGGAAGAATTGCACTACTGAGAAAAGGAACAAGCTCATCAATCTGGTGTTAAACATATACAGGCAAGATGCCGCCTTAGCCCAAAAAATAATCCAAAATTAGTCGCCTATACAATTATCGTTCTCTGCATAGATCTGCAGAGACGTCGAAGTGTATTTCCAAGTACTTACAGCCATTTCAACATAATAAACTATTTCAATTACTCACTGTAAAAGTGTAAGAGAATAGGAACTGGATCTTATACTACAACAACAGAGTTTAAAACTCTTAGGACACTTAAATTTCTAACAAAAAAATTTTATTTGGCAGCTGGTGTTTAATCCTTAGAAGTTCTTTGTATACTTTAACAAAAACACTCTAGCAACCTATTAAAAGAACACTGACGGATTTAAAACTATTAAAATATCTGTTTTCTACTGAGAATATTAAAGTGTGAAGTAATTGGCTATTTAATAAGTTCTGTACTGTAATCTCACTTTTCTCCAGCTGCAGCGTGCTTTAAACGAATAAAACTTTTACCACAGCCTTGGGGTTCAATGAGAGAATGCTTTACTGCACTTCAAAGAAACAGTAGGGCAGAAGTTTGTCATCTGAAGTGATGAAAGTAAGTAGAACGGGACACAGAGAGAGAAGAGAAATGAAAAAGTAAGATGATGGATAAGAGATTATGTCATGCATCAGCAACAGCTGAAGATGAGCCTCTGCCAACTAACTCAGCCGCAGAGGCGAGCTATAAAGCTCCAGGCACCACTAACTGTTTTATGAAGCTCTAATGTACACAATCTTTTATGCACCACCACATAAAACACTGCTTTGAATTTGTGAAAATGTAGCACAAAATAAACATATTAATGACAAATAATACAATAGCAATTACCTTGAAATTAAATCTGCCTTCATGTTTCTTTTAATCTGCATTTTTATGGATTTAAAGACTGATTTTGGAACGTTGTTCTAGACTTTCAGGTTCACTCAGGTGATTTACTGAGTTGCTGGTAATGAACATTCTTCTTAAGGCTAGGGGAGCAAGCGTTCATGCTGTGTGTATTATGTAGTGTGATTTTGGCAGCAAGTCTGTTCTGCTTTGTCAATAGAGAACAAAAACCTGAAGTGACGGATTGGCTACACACTGGTCAACGTCTGCACAACATCAAGACACTACACAAAGACACTAATGCTGTCAGCACTGTGAATTCTGCCCTCAGGTTTGAATGCAAATCAAAGGACCTCATTACTAACAGCAACAACACACTGGCTCAATGTAAATATGTACACAACACGTACAAAACCTGCAAATCTTTGTCTTTACTTACCCTCAAACTGTACTTCCAAGAGTCGCCGCCTGTTTCTTCAACGGCTAGAAAAACAATGAAAAATATATACCTATTAGAATTTGCTCATCTAGAGGTTATGAGTGTAGCTGAACAAACACTCTACATCTTGACTGACCGCTGCTTATATAAATATATTTTAACGCACTCATGTGATTGTGTCTGACTGTTAAATTAAATCCAGATGTCAACAACTTTGTCTCAGTTTTCTAAATAATATGTCTAAGTGAACAGTGACATTACTTTTTTCAAATGATTTGCCTAATGCTTCAAATTATCACACATAAATCACAACTGAAGACATTATTATTGACACCACATCGCTACTACATCAATAAAATGATGCAATGCATAAATCCTGTTGGAGTTTGCAACCAAAACCATATTGCTGACTTCACAAACTGTCAACTGACTAACCCTCACGGTTCCGGACTTGCAAAGAGCACGCTTGTTAACTCTGGCAGTCTGCAAGTCCAGATAAGTCTAGACATTTGAATTCAGCCTGTGTATCCGGGGATGTGCTATTACCAAAGCTCTCAGGGTCTTCTTCCCACATTGCCAGCTCTTCCTCTGTGAGAAGGAAGTAGTGTGAGACGAGCCGGCGTCCAATCTCTGTCAGCGTGGGGTGTGTGAAGAATGCTGTCTTGATCTTGTGAGCCTCCAGACTCTCAGGTTTACTGTCTGAAGGAGGGAGAAGGGTGGGAAAAAGCAGTGACACAGAAAGAAAAAGAATAAAGAGTGGGGGGGAGTAAAAAAATTAATAAATAAATTTGACCTTTTAATAGTTATCTAAATTATATTTAATGAACACAATCCATACACCGCATGAGTGATATTAGTACTATTATCTTTACTTTCCTTCACTTCTCATCATTAAATCTGCTTAATAGTTTTAATTTTTGACATTATATCTTGTATTATAAAATGTACCTCTACTCTGGTGCTAATCTTAATTTTCGGTTAAAATGTAGATGAATTTCCACTGAAAATCAAAATTTTTACTTTATTAACATGCTCATATGGTGTTTTTCGATTTGCAAAAAGAAACAAGATGTACAATAAGTCCTAAACCACATTGCTGAAAATTTTAACCCTTGAAACTACAGTATTCCGACAAGCCTTAGAAATACTCATTCACGTGTTCAGGGCTTCATATATAACATATCTAAGGAACCAATCCCGTTCCTTAAGTTCAGGGTGGGACTCTTCGTATTGTTATTTTGCTTCAGAATTGGTTTCCAGTTTAAACATGTGTGGCTAAATTACTCCAATATTAAATCTTGCCATTGTGCAGTGGAAAATAATTTCAGTGTTTGAGTCGTAGGTTAGCTAGTAAGTACTACACCCATGCAGTCTGTTGGAAGCAATGGTGTAGAGTTAAATTTAAGCCTAGTTGAGGTAGAAAGAGGTTATTTTCATGGGAAAAATTCTAAATATGTAACGCAGACACAGGCATGATTTTTTAGGGCTTAAACTAATGGTCAGAGAGGGACTTTAGGAATGGATTAACAAAACAAAAAAAAGCATTAATCAATTCTTTAGCTTTTCCTTTACCCATAAAACTTTGCTACTTGAGATATTTGATTTTCCTGTTTGTAGGAAACCAATCCTGAAGTCAGACGTAACTCTGACAACACATGACATTCAAACTTTCAAACAGACACCGGGCTTTTATCTAAGAAACACAAAAATGCTGCTCACTAGAAAGATAGCTTAGGAGAAAGATCTTCAGTGAGGCGACCACGCTAGCTGACATAACAAAGACCAGGTGCTGTGTTCCATCGCTAATGAAGCACTGGAGGTTTCTTGACAGCTTGAAATAAACATGAGCTATGGTAAGGTACAGTGGCACTGATTGTACTAGAGCACTGTGCTTTTTCAAAACTCTGTCAGTGATCAACATCGAAAAGCTAGTGGCAAGATCTGTGGGCTTCAAATCACAGACCCAAAATTCAGTTTGGATTGCCGCGTTTCCATTTCAACCTTTTCACTCATCATCCATGTCTGCAATTGTTACCACTCATCATGACTTCATTCATTCTGTATTTTTGCTTCGTGTCTTCTCAAAGCCCTCATATCCTACCATCTATGTTCTTGGCAGGTTTGTAGGCATCATTCTTGACAATCATCTTGATGAGGTTCATGCACTGAACAATGAAGCGCTCAAAGGTCACTCCCTCTCCTGCAGGTGTGAACACGTAGCTAACGGCAAATTCCAGGGACCGCTGGATAAGGGGTATAAATGCACATGGATGGTACTCCAGGAAATCTAACAACTGCACAGAATGAAGAGAAACAAGCACAAAAGAGAAGAACAAAGACACACTCAGACAGAGAGAACGATTTGAAAAATGAGCCAATTGCTATTATTAGTCAGCAAAATCTTTCATGCAAAATGTACAACTTATTTCTAAAGAATGAAACAGACATCTCTCATTCAACATTATGTACTAATATATGTGTCAACTCACAACTTTAGTGTAAAGTATGATCATCTTTTCCAGTTTTTCTCTGCATGTGCTATCTGAACCAATCTGGCGACCTGAAACACAAGACAACCATACACTCTTGTTAATGTAGTTTACTTACTACAAATATACATCCTTGGCCAATCACAAGTTGGCAGTATAAACATGACCCACAGTTAATCATTTCAAATGTATCGTTAGAACTTTCATTTAAAAAAAATCCCATTTTTTTCTAATATGCAAATAATTATACTGATCTATTGGGTATAAATGCAAATCCTGAATAAAACATAGTTATGATGCTCTCTGATATTCAATTAGAGTGGGCAATTTTTGTATTTAGGCTTTTAAAGTTGGTTGATGTAGATCATAAGAAATATTCTTTTTTGAATTATTGCTGTGATTATGTATCACAGGAAATTAGTAGTGAAATCAGATATCAGTGCATCAGTTTGCAGAAAAACTGTAAAGTCAGGCTTAACCCTCAGTCCAATCTTCAGACTTTAATCTAAGTAACCACCACCAAACTCCAGCTTTATACTGGAGATATGACTGCTAACTTTCAATACAAAATAAACAGGTGTATGCAAAACTATTATTTTAACAATGATTTAAAAAGCCCCAATATCTACAAAAAGACTCAAGGTATTGTTGTAATAGTCTTTGGTTCAATAGAAACACCTTGAAGGAGGATGCTGAGGATTCGGCAGCATAATGTGTTGAGATTCTGAACCTTCCTCTCCTGTATATTTAACCCATACATTCGTAAAAGAAATACTGTGTCAACTGTTGATAATTATATTTTAAAATGAGTCATAATTAATTGAGATGAAACCTTTTCAGTATGACATGGAACATTAGATTAGTAATTATCTTCCACAGGTGTCTGATCTTATCTGTTCAATGCACTCATGATGGACCTATGCAAAAGGGTAGAAAAAAATGTGAACGGTACGAATGAGTCTTTAGTTCAGACAAATAATCAAGGTTCCTATATCGAAGATATCGCATGTTGCTGTGTTTTGGAAGAGAAACCCAAAAATCAAGTTATACATGCAAAGGATAAAAAATGAAAATCATTCAGTCCAAACAACCTTCAAACATCATGCTACATTTATCAAAACAGTGACAAATATTAACAGAAATATATGCAAATCAAGTTTTAGGGTCTCTCAGAGGCAGGAGTGTCTCTAATTTGAAGCCGTGTCGTAGCTCTTTCCAGTAGTAAGGTGCATAGAAGAGGAAGATTTTTCCCAGTTCCCAGTTTAGATTTAGTAATGAAGAACTTTCAAGACCAATCTCTCCTGTGAAAAAGGTTTTAAGCTCTGAACGAAGCTGAATATGTTCAGGATCTTGACAGCTTAGCTAGCAAAGCCTTATAAAGGAAGACACAGGTAAGTTGATGCCTAATAGATAACACTGAGACCCTCTGACCTTGATGCAAACAGGTCATCTCCATAATGCAGTATCAACCTCATGGTAACTCGCATACTGTTTATTCTAGGAGAAAAAACCTCTGTATTAGCAGAACAATCTTATTTCAATTTATAATATCTGAATAGATGTTCAATATGAGCCTTGTAGAATAATCTGTTATCTAACCAGGTTCTTAAGTATATATAATGGTCAATTAGATCTCAATTTAGAAAACGTTAAGGATATTGGGAATGTAAGTGGTATACGCTCTTGTGAAATGCAAACAATTTGTCTTTTTTGGAATTTAGGAAAAGTTTCAAATTACGGAGGAAGTTACAAGGATGTTGCCAGGTCACAAAAGCATCGAGGAATCTGGAGAAAGCCTGACTGGTAGTCAGGCCGATGGCTTACAAGATGGTATTATTAGCATAAAAAGGGGGCATTACAATCCTGGGCTGAAAAATAATTTATGTACAGCTTAAATAATAGTGGACCTCTTATTGCGAGATACCTTTATCGGTCATCTTTGGACACTGAACTCTATCAAACTGATATGACCTGAAGCACAAAAAAAAACCCAGAGAGCAGCATATTCAACAAGAGGTTGGGATAAACAGTGCCACAAGTCTTGAACTGATTTACGTAAAGTGCAGCCAAGTGTTGCTTTTCATCAAGTGAGTTAACAGTGTCATCCACAACAGCAGAGGTAGAAAATTGCAACAAGGGCAGTAAGAGAAAAAAAGAGTGTTTAGAACATGTGAGGAAATTAATTTATCTTCATTTAGTATCTGAAACTTCTTTTTCCATAAGGTCAAATGCCCATTTCACCTTGCAGCCTTCCGATAGTCCCATGGGCCCCATTACAAGCATCAGTGCATAAAGTAAAGTACAGTAATAAAAGAACTCAAAAAAATGAATGACTCACTCCCTCTGATGTAAATTTTACCTCCATAAAACCAGTCATGATGCAAGAGCCAATAGCGATGTCCCATATAGTTTATTTTCTTGTCAACTTCACTGATTAAATCAGCAGAGACAACAACAGTCGCTGGCTTTCCTCCAGTCGCTTATGAATAGGCAGGGTCATTGTTTCCACTTGCTTTATGCACACATAATTTCTATTGGCAAGCACTAATTTAAAGTGATAACAGATTCATTAAAACTGATTAGTTGGCTCAAAGATTGCTTTGCTTACTTGCTTCTTTCAGCTTTTATACAGATCAGGGATTATGTAGATCAAACACTACTTTATTGATGTGTCCATGCAATTCTTTCTGTGTCTGCAAGTGTCCAACAGCTGCTAATGTTAGCAGATGATGTGCAAAGTCATCAAAGTCACCGAGGTCATACCTTTGAACCAATGCAATCTGCGAATCTGGACATAGACAGAAATGGATGATGATGATGAAACAAAAGGGTATTCATTATTTCTGACAGATATGTAGCTTAGCAAAAAAGTTTTCAACATTATAGAGACTGACAAAAATAGACAGGTGACCTCAGGCAGAGGACAAACATCAAAAAGAAAGAGCCAGACATCTAAATGGACCACAAAGACTGTACCAAAAACACCAGTTTATATTGCTGACCTTATCAGGCTGTGCAGAGCTGATATTTCTCACCAGCACAACTGTGAGCTGCCTTGCCGTTTCCCCTATCTGCCAGGCCCAAATACCAACAGGACCCTGATCCTGTCTCCATTGCCAGCAGCAGAGTGAATATTAGAATTGATAGTTGAAGCTGATATCTCAAATGATATTTTTGTAAACATCTGCTGCTATGGCAGCTTGTGAGGTTGACTCTGAGATTCTCTCACGCCCACTGAGTGTTGCTACGACAAACTTGCACGGAAATTAAAAAGAGACAATGACAGTGAGCTCAGACAGTAAAAGCAGACTTACATAGCTGCCACCAAACTACAGAGCTTCCCACAACCACACATTACAAGGGGATGAAGAACCTTTACATTGGATTTTCCTTGAGGAATTACAGATCAAATGTAGTTGGTGTTCGACAGGTCTAGATGGTAACAGTGTTCCTGCTCCAGGGGTAGTACTTTCCAATCATTCAGGAACTAGTTTGGAATGCTGAACACTACTCTTTGCTCAAACTCCAACACAGCAACTGCTGTCACTGTACTTGGGAGCTTTTATTTTCTAAGTCTCATCTTTGTGGCTATTTAGTATCTAGAAATATTTGGTCTCAAAGGGCTGATACTCAACCTTGAAGAAACTTTATTTTTAAAGGGTGTAACTCAGTAAACCACAGCATGGTTAGATTAGGTTAGATTTAATTTGATAGGACTCAGGAGGAGGGATATACTTTAATTGCTTGGCTTTTATGTTCACACCCACAAGAGCACTGTTCTATCACAATCAAACTATTACAAAGAAATAGTACAATAGTGAGCACACAGTTTACTTAAAGGTCTTCTGTTTTCCAATACTTCAGCAGATTTTTTTTAAACCAAACCCTTAAGGATGACTTAACTTGAACTTTTAATTTGACACCTAGATTATACTACATCTGTATGAGACCTCAATTCTGGGTATCATAAACTGTCTTAGATTTTGAAGTATGAGTCATTTGCATGGAATACATGAAGCACCGGTAGCTGTGTTTGTTTACAGAAGGGAGAATTCTAGGATCAGAGATTCAGGATGGAGAAAGAGACAAGTACTCACAGCATTCCAAGAACTGTTTCAGCCTTTCAAACACTGCATTCAGGAACCCCTGAAAAGGAAAAGATGAAGAGAGAGTGAGATAAAGTTTAATCTCTTCAACATTTCTGCAGTTGAATCACTCATGATTGCTGCATAAGCATTGCCCTGAAGCAGATATACTAACAAGAGAATAACGGATGTTTGTGTTGTGTATGTGCACATACTAAGGACTATAAATAAAAGTGCCAGCTACACCTTGTGAAAGAGAAACCACTTTCTGTACCCTGGTGTAGTCGTGGCTTAGCATGAGAAATTAGATGATAGATGGAGATGCAAACTCTTGGTGTTAGTTCTGCATTAATGTTCAGCCATGAGGTCAAAAGCAGGGTCATTAATCACACATTCATCCAACACATCCAAGCCACAAACTAAAGCTCTTAACAGGGTTAGTGAAGAAAGAGGAGGTCACAAGAGGAGCACAGAGGAGAGGGTGGGAGATGATGGAGAATGCAGCTCGCTGCAGGCGTTTGCTATATGCTAATGGTGGGATTTAGAAAAGTGGCAGACGCAAAGTGGATGAAATAAAAGAAGAAAATAATAGCTAAATAGGGCACGCAGGAAATTACAAAATGCAAAAGGGAGTGCTAAAAAGAAATGACTAAATCAGTCATGACAAAAAGAAAAGTGTGGCTTTCGGCACTGCCAGGGAAGAAAGGATTAAGTAAAAAGTAAACCAATGTGAGGAAAATGAACTGAAATGAAACTGTTAAAAAGATGGAAAAATGAAGACAGAGTGTTGGGCTTTAAATGGGCACATCAGTAGCACTGTAAGAAGTAGTTTGTAAAGAGAGATGACAGCGTCAACCAACAGTCTAGGCTGACTGGAGAAAAGGTCCGACAGAAGCGCAACGGGTGGCAATTTAAGACTAAAAGACTGTGAATGTTGTAGCTGTGTGTGGTCAAAAATATGTGCACAGACTAGCTCCAGATTTGAAAAGTTAAAGGTTGTTTATCATAGTGGTTTAACTGAATGTGCCTTTTTTAATCTATATTGTTTTTGATTGACACAAAGACACTAGTCACTCCTAGGTGTTAGTGACTCATACTGAGTACCAATACTGATTTCCAAATTGATCTCTGTTTGTGAGGAACCAGATCTATTGAGATGTCTGTTTTAGCCTCACTTCTGTAGTGCTGCTTTGAAAATCAAGCCAGGAGGACAAAAGTCATTCAACTACAAAATAAGTTTTAAAATTCATCACTGTGGCAGCCTGTGTGAAAAATAACAATGTTCTTCTTTCTTAGTCAGTATTTTCCAACTCAGTGCAGTTCTCCAGCAATGCTGCCACAGTGGTGATTAGAAAATAAACCTAATCTGTCCAGAATGCTCATGTCATGTGTGAAGAGACTCACTGTAGTAAAACAGTTCTTTACAGGAGGCCTGAGTGTGAATGCCATACACTATTGTCACAAGATACAAAAGTTCAAGGAAGAGGTGCCAAACAAAGACTGAAAGCTGTTTGCCTTTAGAGAAAGTTGAATTTGAACATGCTCTAATCAATAACACACATATACTCTGCCAGTGTGAGAGAATGTAACTAGAAGTAGTCTGTGTAATCACAGAACACTGCAGACAGACAAACAAAACGAACTAATGAAAAACTATTTTAATTCCCCTCTGAATAAGATGGAGAGTCTTCACTTATGCTTGGATGGCAGGGTAAGAAAACATCATGCCAGAAACATAAAACTGGCATCTAGAAGGCCAAACTAAGGCTGTTTGAACAGAAACAACAGACAAATTAAAAATAAGCAAAAATTTGGTAGCTGCTTGTCGGATAAGAATCTCTGTGTGTAAGTATATTTGAAGCCTTCAGTTTTGCATGTACTTCATTAACAATGTTACGAGATTTGTTACCAGAAAACATGAATCTATTTCTGTTCAAACAGGAAACAGCAAGAGATTAACAAAACGGCCAAAATAAGCAAATAACATGTCAGGACAATGTGCATACATTGATTTCAGCATACTCATAAAAACTGACTTGCAAAACAAACCTGTAAACATGACTCAATGTTCAATTTTAACTCAATGTAATTTCATTTACATAGCAGCAAATGATAACATATGTATTCTTAAGAAACACTGTAGTATAGTCAACAGCCTACAGTAGAACTAAGAGAAACCAAACAATTCTTATTTTAGCAAACATTTGGCAACGGTGGGGAGGAAAAACTTTGTTCCACGAAGACAACTCCAGCAAGACCAGACGATCAGACAAATGTGTCTGTCTGGCTTAGCATAACTTACTAATAACATAAAACCACGTTTCTTATTTAATGCCTTCAGTTTATAGAAACGTGCTACATTATCTGACGGTAAAAACATTGAGCTATAATGATTGCTTGGTTTAGAGTTTAAGCAACTAGTAGATAAAAAATTAATATATTATTATTTTCAATTAACTGAGTCATTTCAATTTAAAATTTACTTCAAATATTGTTGGGGTGTTGGGAGCCAGACCCCCATCCACAGGACCCAAAAGACCTTCTGTTAACGCACGGCTGAATGACGGTTCAGAGCAATTTTAGTTACACAGTAAGGACTTATACGCTGTTAGGAACTATGCCATAGTTAGCAATGAGCAACTCACAAAAAGGTTGCTGCTGCACATTATCATAATTGGTAGATATGTAAAAAAAAAAAAAAAAAAAGACTTATTATTGAAATTCATATACTCTGCTGAGCGACACATCATGACATAGTGATGTCATAGTTAATCGCCCAGATGAATTTACGCAGTTCTCGTCAGAGTGCTAAAACACTTCTTTGCTAGGCCACCTGCAGACTCTTTTTTGCAATCCCTGACAGAAATATAAAATTAAAATGGAATAAAAAATGTAACCATATAATATGTATTAACTGTGTTTTTTCCAGTATCACATCCATCATTGAAGGGAGAGCAAAATGAGAAATGACAAGTAATCAACATCTTAAAGACCTAATCAGTAAGTCAGATGAAAAGAGCCTGTCACATCCTAAGACCAGTACAGGAAATACACATCTTAAAACCAACACAGGAAATATTTGAAAAATATTATCTGTCCTAAAACATTTAAACTCAGGAAGTGTAAATGATAGTCAAAATGATCTGAATAAGGATTCTAATTACCAGAGTGAAAAAGCGTAAGGTTGGGCAGCATCATGAATAACTAGAGAAATGGAAAGCTTCCTATTACGAAATGGGGTTAATATGAATAAAGTCAATACCTGCATCCTATTAATTTAAGAGGCATTATTCTTGTCTGACTCAACTCACTTGTTCCCAGCGACAACAATTAAGTATTAATTAATCATAAAATTCAGTATTCAGACACATCCAGGTGGAGATCTGAACACTGTGTATATACATAAAAAAGGAAAGTCATTGGAAAGCCGAAGAAAGAAACAGAAAAGTGCTTTTCTTGAGGTTTTCCTTCTTCACTTTGTTCAGAGTTATACAAAGGCAAGAGGAGCAAAAATGAGTGTCAAGAGGAAAATAAGAAAACAGCCGAAACAGTCTGAGATTCTGAGACATGATGGAATAACGTTGCCTATTGGTTTCTGTCAACAACCTCATTTTAACAATACAAAAAATGGAGAAAGACAAAACTGTTTGGTTTGAACGATTACACCACCTTAGTACAAGCAGGATATTTAATCTTAACAAAAAAAAACAGCTGTTATTTGAGTTTAACAAAGTATGATGCATAGCCCCGAAATGGCTGTTTCCAAAGCAGCAAAGCTCACAGTAAGCATCTTCCCCTGTTAACTCACATCACCTGAATAAAATAGAGGATGACAAATGGCAGCAACACGCTAGAGGAGTGAGTGTGAGGAAAATAATAGCATATACATCTAAACATGAAATATTAATTCCTAACCATTACAATGAGCAGGAATAACCAATGACAGCTAGAGGCAAATGACATTTTAATGAGACTATTTCGACCATCATACAACCTTCAGCCTGCAAGCTAAAAAGCTGTGTCATTAGTGAAATAACAGAGCACAGTAAACAGAATTCTTTTTGTCATAAATTGTCCTTGCCTTCTTCCATTTAAGAGAAAGAAAACAAATACATAAACAAAGGAATAAAAGACAGAAATACTAAAAACACTACACTAGAAACAGAGAGACAGCACAGTAGCAGCAGATTGAGCAAGTTCATAATGCTAATGACATGTTGGCCTTTCTTTAACGGCTTTTACTGCAACTGAAGGTTGCTCAAAGACAACAAGACAAAATTAACTGTCTTGGTGGGTAACCAACATTAACTTTCATTATCAGTTTTCTGTTTTTAATTAATAGATTGAGTCCTTAGATATCAGAAATAAGTTAGACCAAGCAATGCTGCGCCAATTATGTCCTATAATTACCTCCACCGAGGAGGTTATGTTCTCATCTAAGTTTGTCTGTTAGCAGTATTACGCAGAAAGTACAGGGGCAACTTTTATGAAACTCAGTGGAGAGGTGGAGCATGGGCACAGGAAAAACAAACAAATTAGTAAAAAAACAGATTAAACAAATCTAATTTTAGTGCAGATCTGGCTTGGGTTGCAAAATCACATATCATAAAAGGGTGAACTATTGGCCTCGGTGGTTGTCTGTGCTCTCTGAGTGCCCTGGTTGTGTTTTGTTCAACCAAGTACACAAAAACTAATCAACTAATAATGATATAAAAAACAAAAACAACATGCAAATCCTTGCTTTCAAGCCATAGCCATGTGTGTTTGCTATTCTAAGCGATAATAGAATATTGCATATTTCCACACTAATGAAACTTCTGACACTCAAAAGCATCTTCCTAAAAATGAATCTCCATTCTTCGTCTTGACTTAGGGTTTTAGTCTAGTTCACAATGTACCCCTCTGATACCTGAGTAATCTGATCTATATTTTGTAGTCAGTTGGGGGAGTCAGTCATTAGGTAATTTACCCCTTTGTTTTGATTGGTAGAAGTAATTAAATTCAAAGATAGATTGTTGCAACCTGGCTTACATGTTCTGATTTTTGTATATCAAAATGTTACCATTTGACTCAGGACTGCATTGTTCATAGTAGTAAATTCTACAAGTCTAGCAGTTATACTGATGTTAAATAAAAAATTCCTTCCCTTCTTATTTGCATATATCTCACTTGACAGTGAATGCAATCAGTCAAGAGCAATTAGTTTAACTCCATATTAAAAAGTACCTAAAAGCCCGAAAGCTTGAAAGCAGTGCATTTAAAGGTCAACATGGGTTGTTTCAAGTTTCTGTTCTGATGGATAAGTGCGTTCAAGCATTTGCTTTTATCAAAGAGTGGGATGTCTGAATACAATTTTCCTACTCAGCATATTAAGCAGCATCACAACTGCAAAATGTGTTTATTGTAGGTGCAGACTGAATGGATAATGGCACCATAGTAATGCTGATCATCAAACCACACCTTGGAGCTATCTACATTTAAAATTCTAAAGTATATACAATAGAGTATACATTTTTGTTGTTTAAAATAAAAAAGTAAAGTGTCGTTTCTTAACATTTTTAACAACTATTCTCTAAAATGTTTACTGTTATTCTGTCACCAAACCAATTCTTCGACTGAAGCGGAAGTAGTCAGAATCTGGAGCTAGAGTTAAAAAGACTGGGACACTATGTGCAAATGACTCCATTAACTCTGAGCCATGGGGAAACCAAAGCCCTATCCAGGCACACCCTGAGGATTTTTTTAGACCAGATTTAAACTGAACTGAATTAACTGTTTCACTGGGTTTGACTTTTTTCACTCAGTGTGGGAGAACAGCTCCTATAGTAACTTGACTCTTTAAACCAAGACAAGGCTTAAGGGACACTCAATCATCATGGCCATCCATATTCTGCACAAAATGATTGGAATAATTTTCAACCTAAAACACCAACAGAAAAATATCAGCTTTTCCAAAATAAGACGATCTATGGCAGACACAAGTGAAACAACTTCAGGCTCACCATCACTTCCATATTCTGTTGTGGCTCTTGAAACCCATGGACTGTCAACTTCCGAAGCACTGAAAGGGCCAGATGGAAAAAAATATAATTAAAGTTCACTCTTATACATAACAGTGTTTGCTGAAATAGCAGCACATTATAAATATTCCAATTAGTTCACAACCTGTCCACTTAATTATATTTTTGTCGGTAATAGGAATCATGTAATTAAATCACATTACACAATATGCAATCAGTCATTTCAAGCCATGATTTATTGACCATTCTGCAATAATAAATCACTGCACCGCTTTTCATGGGAATGCAGCTGTGTTGTATGTGTGAGAGGGAACATGAGTTTGTGTTCGTGCAAATGTTTCTACCTTTAAGAGAGAGCAGGGTCCTCTCCAATGAGCTGAGCGCTGCAGCCTCATCTCTGGCATAGATCTGCTGGAGGAAGCAGTCGGTGTGATGGCTCCACAGGGAGCATGCAAAGCTGTAGATGCCTGACGCCAGCTGCAGACACACACATTCACAGTACAGTCACAGACAGATAACATTATTCTCGACCTGAGCATGCATTTGAGATCATTCTGCTGAACACAAATGTATCAACACTTGCATACAGCATCTTTAACATCATAGACTCACAGCCACTGATGCAAATATGAAAGTATCTTCTCATAATACACTCAAACAAATAGGGAGCAAAGAGGAACCTCAGAGCCACAGGTCGAATTTAGCTGCAAATGAATTTCCAGTTACAGTCACTTTTATAATTTGAGCGCAAACCAATCACATTGTCCTCCGTGATGGCATTTTGCTGGACAGGCAAAACAGTGTCAGTAGGAATGCAGATAAAAGTATTATGCGTTCCATCAACCAAGTAGGGTATAGTGCAGGCCACTAGCTTAGAAAGCACAACAAATTTGCCACACCAAAATGATAAGTTTGGATAATGATTTGGTGGTGTTTTCATAAAAACAACAACCAGAACAAAAAAAGGAATAAGCATTAAATCTCAGTACTTGACTCAGTGTTAATATCCTTACACTGTTAAATGTGATAATTTAATAAATGTTTGTTACTTGACAAAAGGCAAACAAAACACTCACATGAAAATTAGTCTGTGGAAAATTTGAATAACGCCACATCTCAAACAAACAAAAAAAACTAAGTAACTCTTTGCCAGAAGAACGATGTGTTGTGAGTAGCACTGAAAAGTCCAGTGGGAAAAATGTGAGAACCAATGGTTAAGTTGGTGGTGTATGCCTGCTGAAAGAGAAATCCCTACTTTGACAGCACAGCATCGGCTTTGATATATTCTTTACAGAAACTGCAAGTCTGGCAAGTTTTTTTCTTTTGAGAGATTTCTCTAGAGCTTGCCACTTTCCATTCCTCAGATCCCAGACTAATCCAATGCATGGAACCTAAAAGTGATGAGCCAAGTTCAGCAAACAACCTCATATTCTTCTCTTGACTTCCTCACTCTTGTGGTTGTGTTTGCACTCAGTCAACTGATGTGTGAGTTTGTTTTTCATCTTAACATTCTTTATGGGATCCAAGTTCATTTCAACTGGATTCTGGCCCAGAATTGGCCTGAATGTACACCGGCATATGTCTAGAAACGATACACAGGTGGTCAGCATCCACTTCTTCAAATGCAACAGATTGTTACAAAAAGTGTGTTTCCATCTTAATCACCGGCTGATGGTGATGTAATCAGTCTACTTAGATTCCATAGAGAAACTTTTAGTTCTGTTTACTCCACTATGGCACAAAGTTTCCGCTCCCTATCCCTCATTGTGATTTGCTCATTTGTGTATACAGGACAATGGTATTTACATGTTAATTGCATTTCCCTCCCGATGAAACAACTGCAGAAAACACACAAAACATTCACATGGTAGCTCTAAATATCGATCTGTAATCTAGAAGTCTGACTCATGCACATAATTTCTAGATTAACCCTTAACATCCTGGTGGTCCTCTCACACCACATAGATACTGTGAAATGAATGATGTCATGAGAAATTACAAGGTAGCTCAATCAACATTTTTCTTGAAATAACTTCTAAAACCAACTTCGTCAGAGTATTTAAAAACATGTTCATGATAGCTTATGCAGAATTATATGGACATCTCCACACTAAAATAGTGTCATTTTACCAGTAATCATTTCTCCTTCAGCAAATTCAACAGACTGGCATAGGACTGACCGATTCAAACATGAAAACATTGAGAGAACCATGAAGCAACATCAATACTGTGATCAGACTTCTGACAGTTCTAAACCTGAACATGACAAGGCACAGTTGATATGTAACATAAAGCTCAATGGAAGTCGACAATTCTCTTGATAAACTGCACAATACACTCAACACTAAAATATTTATCACAAGGTAGCAGCTGATGATGAACCAACCGAGTACACAAGCAAGTTCACCATAGGATATCTTTTCATTGTCCGGTTTAGAAGCCTAACAATTACAGTCGTTGAATCAGTCATTTAAAGCAGGTTATCTAGCTCTTAAGTCAGACCATGGTTTCTGAATACAGCTACGAGCACGCTCACATAAAAGAGGAGGTGTTGGCACTGGATGACAAACATGAACAGGTCTAGAACAGAGAATTTCTCACAAGATGAACTACAATCCTGAACAAATATGAGTCATGTAAAAATAACAATAATAACACAGTTGCTGCAGCCAAAGCCAGGAAGAAAAGCTGGCAAAAACAAAAACAAAAAAAAATCTTGACTGTGTGAGTGTCTAACTTAATAGGCTGATCACTATCACTACTCCATCATTAAGGCACAAGTAGATCTGACTATAACGTCGATTGTGTATTCAATTAAATGTGTCGCTTAGATGCAGTCTCTTTTTATGGCACGTAAGACAGTTTTAGCCTTTTTCTTTCAGCTGCAACCCTGGTGGTGTTAAACTCTCTAGCAAAAAAAGAACAAATATAAAAACATCATTCAAACCGGTAAGTAGGCTTACTGCAGATTTTACATAAGGTCAACAAGTATAAGGCTTTAGCGCTTTAATCACCCTCTATCGTAGGATTATATGGCTATGCAAAGGCCTAAAGAAGAATAAAACAACTTGGAAACTGTTTTCAGGCAACAGGCAGATAAAGCAAATAAGACTAGAGTTCCCTCTACTAAGAATCTATATCTGTAATATCTACCCTCACAAGGAAAAGAAAAAGGCTTCAACAGTCTCTAAAAACTCTGCCCTGCTCAGACGCAATATGACTATCTGCACACCAAAGTCCCAGGGATCCTCTGTGAATGAGGATTCCACTTTTCAAGAAAGTTAATGGGTCCACAGGAGGTGTTTTTAAACGCCCTGCTCTGTTATAACAAACATGACCTGGTGCGGGATATGTGCACAGTATGAGTCACCATAGGGATATATACCTTAGTAGGAAGCGAACCAGCGTCATAATCCTGAAAATCCAGTGTTAAAGCTCAGGTTACATTGCTAACCTTAAATCCTGCTCTGTAGTATGGGCCTATTCCACATTTACAAGAAACAAGGCTTCATCAGTGTGGTTGAAGGTGAGGCATTTCAAAGCTTGATGTAAAATCTCTGATCCAGACTACAATTCCTATCATGACCCCAGGTGTACTGATAAACAATACAAATCAACACAAGAAGAACTGAAAAAGTAGCTCTCCCCATAACCTACTACACAAACAAACTAATGGAGTCCCCTGATGGCTGATTACATCACCATAACATGCAACTTCAGAACAGTAAACTGACAGCTTCAACCCACTCTGCTGGTAGCAAAGAAGTTTAAAGCGATTCCAGAACTATCACACTTCTAAATAATGAGCTTACCAAATTGTTGTTGAATCGACAACAGAGAATTAGAATGCATCTAGGAATCAATTATTTTTCATATCCCTGTGGAATGTGTGTGCTTGTAAAGCTCTGCAGTTTCAAGACCTATGTGTGTTGTGTGCATGCATGTGTGTGCTCCTTTTCACAACTGCAGACAAAGACAACAGAGAGGCAAATTTCAATAAAAGCAAACAATTTCCTCCATCGGCGAGGTGATTTCCTTTTTCATCTCACACCAAAAGCACCAGAAAAGCGCAGTTCATTTTATCTGGCAATATGTTTACAAATACCCATCCTGTGGGATATTACCCCTCTATTGTCATTCAAAAGCCAAAGTCTGACATTACCGACCCCATTCCACACATAGCACATCATGTGGCAACAGTACATTGCCTAAAAATATGCAGATGTTAATGTTCACATCAAACATCTAAGTGGGGAAAATGTGATCTCAGGAACTTTGATTGTGTCATGATTGCTGGTGCCAGACAGGCCAGTATGAGTATTTGTAAAAGTGCTGATATCAGGGGATTTTCCACCCCTAAAGAGTCTAGAGTTTACTTGGAATGGTGGGAAAAACAAAAAAACATTCAGTGAGCAGTAGCTCTGCAGACAAATATGCCTTGTGGATGAGAGAAGACAGAGAAGAATGGCTAGTATAGTTGGAGCCGACAGAAAGGGTACAGTAACTCAGTTAACCCTCTATGCAACTGTGATAAGCAGAAAAGTATCTCAGCCTCAGAACACATATACCCTCAAGGCAGACGGGCTACAACAGCAGAAGACCATGTCAGGATCCACTCTGCCAAGAGCAGAAATGCAGTGCTGCCACAGGCACCGGCTCACCAAAACTAGTCAGCTGAAGACTGGAGAAAACAGTCCGATCTGTTGAATCATCTCTGCTGATGCTGCAGTGGTTTCATGAATTCAAGAACCCAGCCTGCCTTGTGTCAACACTTCCTGCTGGTGGTGGTGTATTAATGGTATGGGAAATGATTCTAGGTCTCCTAATACAATTCAATCATTGTCTGAATGCAATAGCAATTCCAACTGGTTTTATTAACATCACAATGAGTTCAGTGTACTTCAGTGGACTCCCCAGCCACCAGTTCTGCAATCCAATCCGAAAGAACACCTTTGGGATGTGGTAGAACAGAAGATTGGCAATATGAGTGTGCAGCTGACAAATCAGCAGAAATGTGATGTGATGCTACCAAGTTAACATAGAGCAGAATCTCAAAGGAGTGTTTCCAGTATCTTGAGGAATCAATGCCACAACAGTAGTAGTAGCAAGAAGAAGATGATGAAGGCGAAGAACAAAAAGATGAAGATAACGACAAAGAAGAAAGACAGAGAAGGTGAAAGAAGGCAAAGACAGATAAAGAAGATAAAAACAAAGAAAAAAAGATGAAGACAAAGAACACAAAGATGAAGAAAATGAAGGAGACGAAGAACACAAATACAAAGAAAACAAAGAAGACGACAAAGAAGACGAAAGATGAAGAAGATGATGAAGAAGAAAGATGAAGACAATGAAGAAGAAAAAATAAAGAAGAACAGAAATTATTTGTAAGGATTTTTCTTGATCCGTTCTCCTCACTTTCCCTACATTTAAAGATCCGTACCTTAACTAACGATACTTCTAAAAGTTGGGACTCAGAAATCACTTCTCAAAGTGACCCCAATCCTTCCTTCTTCTTCTTAAATTCAGCCTCAATTTTATCTTCACACAATTTCCTTCATTACCCATAAGTTCTTTTGTGATCCCTCCTGTCTCCAGAAGACCTTGGTTACTTCCATCACTTATTTTACACACCCACACCATGGCTCTGTATCATCTCCTCTTTCCCTTTTCTTCTCACTATCTAATTTAGTTCTGCATTTGGTGAAGAAGTACAGTTTGCAGCCTCATCCTAACAATGAGCAAACAAAGAGCATTAATGTGCTGCTATTAGTGCATCAGCTCCCACAGAGCAGTCAATATTCTCTTCTGTTTCGGCTGGGACTAAAGAGAAGTGCACACACTCACTGGGTACAACAAGACATACTCTTCAACACCCACACACACTAAATGTACTTTTGTACACCTTATGACCGCACTAAATAGTGTGTGTGTGTGTGTGTGTGTGTGTGTGTGTGTGTCTGTGTCTGTACAGTGTATACCAACAATAATACAAACATGTAACATTTGGGGAAATGACATAACTTCAATTAATCTCCTTGTTTTTTTCAAATTAAATCAAGTACAACTAAAATGAGTGTCTCTCTTGTTTCAAAGTCTGACTTTTTATTTGAGCAACACTGTCTCCATAATCAAGTGTGGGATCTGGGATGATGAACAGAGGCTTCCCACAAAGCTGACACAATACTGACTAATGGAGTTGTGAATACTAATAACCAGCACAGAAAATTCTTACAGCTATGGAAACCTATTTCATTTCAGTATCAAAAATTTCTGACGATGTCCTGCAGTCACATTACACAACGCTTAAACTCAAGGGGTGAAAAGCATTACTAAAACTGAAATATAGAGTGTGGCACACTGGCCACCGAGCCAGCCATGTTGTGACAGAGAGGAGAGAACACTGGACAAGCAATTTACTGTCCAAGTCATCAGTGCATCATTTAGAAATCGCTCTTTAATGGGGCTCAGGCTGCCTTTGTTTGCGTTGCCTACGGGCAGAAGTTTTGGCATAGAGGATTCCTCTGCCTGACATCCAAATATCTGGTCTCAGCCACTGCTTCTCATGACTGTCTCTTTCTCCCTGTGTTGGTCTGTTTGATCATCTCATTCCCCTCAACCCCTACACTATACACCGGTCTTTTTACTCACAATGTTGTTTAAAATCATGGATGGTAAAAAAAAAAAATGAATAAATAAAAATTGTGTTTGTCCTAATTCACTGCCTTTTGGAAAGAAACATTATCTCACACCGAAACCTTCTCCCTCTAACACAATCCTACTCTAAAACACATGCAACACCAAAATCTATTACTAAACTAGTCAATCAAGTTTGGGTAATGGATGAAAACAGATATTCGTGCCTATGTAATGTGGTTGCAATAAATCTTGAATTTGACATGTCTCTTACAGCAGCTAAACAGCATCTCCTACAGACAAAACATGAAACAGAAAAAAGCAACCCTCAAGATGCCCTTACTATCTATTCATCTTCAAAATGTTTTTCAGAAAAAAAACAGGTACATGACAAAGTCTTAGGGCTGAACATATGAAAAGAAAGAAGACGACAAACTACAAAAGCATAAAAGTTCAAAAGACAAAGTACACATTTTTCATTCTTTACTAGTTCACCTAAAATAACCGTTTATCCAAGTGTTCCCAACTACAACATTAAGTGCAAAGGATTTTTTTAAAAGTCAGAGAAGGGGCACCCATATTGCTCAACGCGTTAAGAGGGCGACCCATGTATAGGGGCTGGTCCCTGACGCAGCGGCCCGGGTTCGATTCTCGCTCGCGGCCCTTTGCTGCATGTCTTCCCTCGACTCTTCTCCCCTGTTTCCTGTCTCTCTGTCTGCACCTTTCCAATAAAAGCCGAAAAAGGCCAAAAAAATAACTTAAAAAAAAAAAAAGAAAAAAGAAAAAGTCAGAGAAGGGCAATGAATGACAAAGAATAACAAGTAATGGAGTAGAAAAAAAGAGAATCAGTTTATAGTGTGCACTTACATCCTGGAAAAGCCGTCTGTCCTGCGCCAGACGTTTGGATGCGAGGGTTTTGGTGACATGATAGAAGGTTAGCAGCGCTCTGTGCTGCTGCAGACCATCTTGACCCTTCACGGACTCGAGCAGAATTGGGATGAGCTCTGGCCATTGCCTGGGGCAGTCCAGACGGGCCACCTTGGCTATCAGTACTGCGATCTGGGTTGCTATCTGTTGGAACGACAGACAGAAAAACATGACCGGCGGCAAAATATAAACACAGCAGAAGGTGGCTATGTCGAAGCAAAGTTGATGGGAATTTCACCGGCTCTAGAACATTTTAAATAACTACTTCCATTTTGGATATCTCTTAAAATGAGTAGCTTGGACAAATATAACTCAGAATGTGAAACTATCATGAACAGTTCATGTACATATTTTCCTATTTGTTTCTCCCGTTACAGATGAAATCAGTCACATGGATTAAGATGGTGTTAAAAACATTGCAGTCAAGAGACCTTGTCACAGCTTCAGTAACCATAATACTTCTGGGCACTACAATGTGCTGAGCAGTTACCTTTTAAGCCTGCCCAAGTCTTCAACACAGACTTCAGTTAAGACACTTAATCATTTAAGATGAACAGGGAGGTCAAATATCCAGACTGAAAAGGACACTTCATACCTGAGCATTTAGTGGGCATTGCATAATAATAGATCAAAGGTCCTGTTAGCATTTAAACACACTACAAGCATGTCTTTTCATATTCTTAAATATATGCAGATGTGGTCACTCATTTGACATCTCATACATCCTCCCAGAGTACTTAAGTTGTCACGGTTCCACAGTAAACATTGTATGAGCATAAACATCCAGCTGAGTAAACAGATGCAGTTCATCTGCATCCATCTATTAGAGGTAAGATTTTTTCAATAAGAAAACTGACACACTCAGCAGCCCATTCGTGAGGTACGGTCATGCAGTCTAATGCAGAAGATGTGAGTTTTTGTTCATACTGTTATATGAAGGTGTTGATTTAGGCTACAGTTTGTGGTGATGATGAATTGCATTGTGTTACAGTAGGCATGGTTTCTAATATACCATCAGTTCAAACATCAGTCTTGTCTACTGCCAAACAAGGCTGATGTTTGACGTAGCTTAATATTTTCAATAATGGCCGTTTCACTTTTAATTCCCAAATCCATTAATCTAGCCATTTCCATTGCATTACCGTTTTTACAGCACTACTAAAAATCTATTAGAAACAACGGTACTGCATTGTAAAATGCATGCTTTGCTAAACACAATTACATTCCTGCTCAATACTTTAAACACACTAATTGAATTAAGTAACAAATAATGAATACGCATGTAAATGGTGGCTTAGTCATTGTGTTTTCTAAGAAAACCACATGATGAAACAAAGTTTGCTTCTATTATAGAACTTCTAAATCTACACTCCCCACAAAACACCAAAACGCTTCTGGTCATCTGCTCAAAAAACCCAACCATTGTGAGGTTTTGATTTGACAAGGAATAGCTTCGATTGGTGAGACATATGGTGTTTAAATTGTATGCATTGCTTGCCATATGGACCAAATCAGCCCTGATGTGAGGCAGCTGTCCTATACATCCTGTAGAAACCAGGATAGATGGCCATAATTTAGGGTTACACTCTTTGTCCCCCGAGACAGATGCATTACACGCTGCTTGAATCCTCAATTTTTTTGTTTGTTATAGCATTCCCTTGTACTGAAAGTGAAAAAATGTCTTATCAAGAAACATATTGATGATCAAATACAGTCTTCAGACAATTTTGTCTTTTATTTATTTTTTTTAAAAATTCTTATGTTACGAAATATTTCCCTATGACAAAAATTAGTAAAATGGTATGATGCTTTTTATCAGTGTCCAAAGAAAGTTACTGTTTTTGTTTTATCAATACATGATGATAAAACACATTTTATTTTCTTCCACTTCTTCTTTAGGCATCCTATTTTCCCCCACTAACCTGATTGACAGGCTCATTGAAGTTTGTGATGAGACCAGCACGCAGTGACGTCTTCTCCTCTTCTGATAGTGCACTGTAAACAAACCAACCAAAAAGATGCTCAGAGGAAGGAAGTAGTCCAGGAGAGAGCAAAGAAGAGAGAAAAAAGAACGTACTGAATATAGACAAATAAACACACAAAGAAAGCATCCATAGGTTAATGATGATGATGTATGATGCCTCTCATTGACCATCTGAATAGACTCTGGAGCAAACATTATGGATGATATGTTAAAACTAATTTTTCCACTGTCTTTTTGCAGTTAGTGCAGCTTCTTTACTCATTGACATCATATTGCACATTTACTGAATCCATTAAGATTTTATACACGCACAGACACAGAAATAAGACTAAAAGAAAAACAGATTCAAACATAAGGCTGGAAGAACATGCATACAAATTCTTCCACCCAACAAACACAGAATCATTCAAGCTGAAGGTGAGAGTACCAACTCCTACATGTTGCATTATGACAGCAGAGTGGCAGCTCAGCATCTGCAACGATATCCAGTGAAATGTTGCTACCCTTACTAATCTGCACAAGAAATTCTAGTCTGTTCAACAATATTAATATTTTATTAATGTGCAACGCAGGTTAACTATTGTGCATAAGATGCTCTGCAGGCCTCCTTTCACCACACTATCGTGGATGTTGTAAATCGGCAAAGTGGGGCAGATGACATCTCACACAACCAGCACAATTTGGCAGTATTTCAATCTGGACAAGGAAAATAAGGTTGTATTTAGGCTCTGCCGGAGTAAACCGGTATACGACTACTCAACTGGAGTAATGCGAAACCACATTTAGCACAAGCATGTGGACATTAACGTAGAAAGTATGCATTTTAAAACTTATCTTTTGTTTTGCACATTGTTGTCACGCTTTTTTGTATAATATGCATGTGACTCTTTTCAGCTGCATTTAAAATAATTTATTTACTGAAGAGGCCACGTAGCGGCTACAAATGCCTTTTCTTGGACAATATTTGACCTTATTGAATAGCTATGCTTAGTTTTCTGAGTACTGTTTTACTTATAGACTAGTCCTAATTTGAATTTCCATTTAATTAATAGAGAAATTAATCTTTTCTTTATGCCGACGTGTCGTCTCTCGTGTCGCTTCCTCACATCTTAGCTCCTCTTGGCAAGGATATGAAAGAGAAAGGCATGAAGAATGAAGGTGCCAAATGAGAAATCCTTTGTTTCATAGCGTCAGTCTTCAGTGACAGCAGTTGCTTACAATGCACAGTTGTATCACCTGTCAAATTCAACTAGCAAAACGCAGCAGTTTTGCATCACGCCACGATAAACAAGTTCTGCATAGAATACACCTGTGTTTCCTCACTTTAAGCTCTCCCACAAGCCGCATCTCTCCTCATATTCTTGAGGTGCATTTAAGTAACTGGAAGATCCTCCATGAAGCTGGAGGTGGAATGATTTCTGAGCTTACAGGAGGAGAAAAGATGCAAGGAAGCATAAGTAAGCAGAATGAAAAGTACTCTGTGTGTGCATGCCTTTAGGACAGCATAAGTTTCCCATGTTTTGAAAATACTCAAAATGCACAGTTACCGTTGTTAGATGTGTAAAGTGAAGAAAAATAAATATGAAGCCTAAAAATCCACATCAGGCTGCTGCTATGTGCATATAGCAGTCCAGACAGCTGTACTGATTAAAACAAAAAAACAGACAAATCCATCGTGTGAGACGGGCAAACTCAAAACTACAGCTAAAATATTTTCTGTGTAAACACATAGCATTTCATTTCAGATTCTAGACACCACAGACTCTAATAATGAAGATATGAATACGACAATCTGCCAACTTGGTATGGAATTTATTAAATCGATTAAATGTGACACATTCTACAGTATAGGACCTGCCAGCTGCTTAATTTAATTAGTAAACTTTGGATAAACCCACTGCTATCCTCAAACTTTGACTGTGTAATCTACAACATGACTTAGTATTCATGCAGAACAGGGAGTTTGCACAAAATAGTGACAATGTGAATATTAACCTTGTACTGTCTATTTCAACTACAGCTGAAGCCAGGCAGAGAGAGAGAGAGTTTGATGTGAAGAAGAGTGAGGAATGAATCATGCTGTAACCCTGGGCAGAAAGAGATACGAGTGGAAGAGAAATTACTAGGAGGGAGTGTTCAAATTTGTGAAACAAGATTTGCTACACACATATATTTTGGGAATCAGGGGGTGAGGCGAGCTTTGAATACATACAAGACGAAAGATTAAAAGATACAGTATATTAACATAAGCAAGAGAGTGTCTGAGCTTTGATTTTGTGTTTATAAGCAGAGACAGAAAATGTGACAGAAAGTGACAAACGAGCAAAGGCCAAAGATGATTCAGAATGAAGAGAGAGTGAAGATATCCGGAAAAAGAACGACTAAATAACACATTTCTGTGCTTTTGTAGATGTTGTCAGTTCAACTACATAGCATGTTAGTTGGGATACATCATCAGAAATTGATTTCAGAAAACAACACAGAATAAAAGCAGATTTGGTGTGAAAACATCTTTATCACAACTGTATGTAGCTTAGGTGAGTCATTTGCTCAGCAGGTAGTGCCAACTTTATATTGTCTTTTTCTCAACAAGTACAACGTTATTTTGCAAGAATTCATTTCAGTGTTAATCCATTACATATGTTTGCTGCTCTTTTTCACGTCTTCTTAGCAAAACATTGCAAAAACTGTTTTGAAACCTTTTCAAGGAAAAGACATCAGTGAACAGGAATGAGCATGCTTGTCAGCAGTTTGACAGAATTATGTAAATGGATGCATTCTGCACCTGGCTTATAAAAACTGGATGTGTCGTGTAAAGCCTATGTAGGCTGACATGTTTATGTGAATGACACATTAACAAAAGTATTGCAACATCAAACTATGGCACACTATATTTTCAAAAGCAGCTGCTATCAAGTTGAGGAGATGACTCACATCACATCAAGAGTTTGACATTCTTTAAAATATTTAAAATACTGACAAAATAAATTAATATTAAAAAAAAAATCAACTGCTACAACTGCACCATATACACTCTAAATCATTCAGTTAAATCGAAATATCTCGCACAAAATATGCAGACTGCCTCATCCCTCATAAATGCACAACCTGGTAGCATTCGATCAGGAGTTTTCAATGTAGTAAGAAGTACGATATGTACTATGTACAGCTTGTGGCTAACCTTGAAACAATGAGGGGGAAAAAAATCATAGAATTTAAGTTCTCCCACTACCTTGAATTACTTTTAAAGATTATTTTTTTAAATTCTTCTACTTTTGTTGAGGTAGTTTTAGGTTTTAATGTTTTGAGGAATTGGAACAGTCTGACTGAGGATCTTACAATAGGTAAGTGTTTAAACAAACCTAAAACCTACCTCTTAACCTGGCTTTTGACGAGAAAGTTATATGCCATTAGTTATTGTATTGAATAATTTGCATTAAACTTTTAAAATTTGTTTTACATTTTTGTAGTTTTGCTTTTGGTTGCTATTTCTCTTATGAATTTGCTTGCCTATTTCCATTTGTTTCCTGTTCAGCACTTCTTGAAGTGCAAAAATCTGTATGTAACGTGCTAAACTAATACATTTTGCATGATACAGCTCTTTTGTACCTTGAATAGATTTAAATAGTCCTCAATTTATTACTGAAAGAGTAAGAGAGAAAGTTTTTCCAAGTTATGAAAAAGCAACTGACCTTTTCACAGCAGCAGCACAGGTGGAACTAATAACATCAATGATGGCACCATTACCCTTAAGCGGCATCGTCATGCCAATGAAGCAGCATGCACAACGCCAGAGGTGTGAAACTCGCAGCCATAATTGAATGTAGTCATTTTTCTTCATGGCCCAGGCATGTGCTTTTTTTCAGCTATGGTGTATTGTAATGATTATCATCTGCTCAAAGAGGGACTGATGCAAAAACCTCACATTAACCAGGATGGCGCACTGACTGCTAATTGTACCTGCACTAGGAGTATCTTAACACTTCATTTCATCTAAATGTGGGAATATGCTCACAGAAGTAAAAAAAATTAAGGAAATATGTCAAAATATAGCAAATATGTACTTCAAATTATTTTAACAATATTTCTCTGTGTCAGATTGTTTGTTTTCTCTACTAGATTACTGGGGATGCAAAAGAAAACTCACGGTTTGGATCATATCATCTTTTAAGCCATCATTTTTCAGATCAACAAAACCAAACAAAAAAAAGAGACAAAAATTGCATTTAGCATGCTTTGTTTACATAAACAAGCGATTGCTTTGCATCTTGTCACTGCAACTCTATGTCAAGCTTCGGGGAATTATACTCTAAATACAATTTTCAGTGTTTGTCTGTAAGCTGTTTTATGCAAAAACTACCCGGCCCGATTTCATGACACTTGGTAGAGAGGTTGGCCGAGTACATTTTGGTACAAATCTGGTTTCATTTGGCCAGTTAGTACCTTGGCTTTGGAGAATGGCTGCACTGTCCAAGTACCCTTCTAGTTAATTTTTAAAAAATAACAGCAGCAGTAAAACTGTATTTCACATTACGATGGTTGAACTTTACAACTCATCACATTTGTGCCAAACTGTGGGTGAGGATCCATACAGATCACAAATCAACTACATTCTGTTACACCACTAAATACACAATTTTTAACTGAGCTTCAGAACATTACTGCACATCACTGTAAATAACAACACAATAAAAATTGCTCTGTAATGTGGCTTGCGCTTCTGACACTGATACTACATGCACTACACCGTGTTGTAAAGAATGCAGCCCCTGGATAAATGGCAATGGTTCAAAGGCAATCACTTAAATAGACCAAGAAAACCCCTTCCACAGCACTCTGCAAATGAAATTCAGTTTACTGAACTACTGACAATAGTAAAGCAACTTTGGTAAGGGGAGAAAACTTTACAAAGAAAGAAGAGAATAGCAATAATTTGATGCGGTCAAAAAGTGGCTACAGAGTGCTGAGGAAGGACTGATTACCTCCTGCCAGCCGCTGTCCTGTGAATTTAAGAGCAAATGTTCAATTCAAATCTAACAAAAGCCTGCTAGTCAGGTACCCAAAGACAGACGGTGAGCTCTGAATACTCAAAGCCGATCTAACAGCAGACAAAAGAGACACCAAAGAATAAACTTAGTATAAAATTGAATCACAATTATATGAATAATCAGGATGGAAGGTAAAAAAAAAAAACACAAAAGAAAGATGATGGCTATGAAAAGTCGTGGAGAGAGAACTGCAGACATAAGCTAAAACTGGTAAAAGAAAAGACAATGAGAAAATGAAGGCAATGAGACACAATGAGAGACAAAACAGAAAAATGCAACGACAAATCTGTGACAAAAAAGATCTGAAGAGAACGACAAAGCCTCATAAACAGGCAAAGAGATTAGGACTGATGAATAGACAGTGCAAGATTGGATGAGACAATGAATGAAGGAGTGAAGATGAACAGTGGAGGAGAGAAGAAGTAAAAGCCCAAGATGGAAAAGTGAGAGAGTGCTGCTGACAGCAGAAAGGGAACGAGAGGCACAAACAGGCACTTACTGAGGCGCTACTCTCCTCCAGTATCTGTCAATGCCATTTTTGAAGTATAGCACAGCCAGCCACCTGACATTCACATCCAGCATGTGGTTATTGAAGATATTCTGTTAAAAAGAAAACATATATACTTAGCTAACACTGCATTCTTAGCTCAAATGAGAAGGCAATTTAAGGACTGGCTTGGTTTTATAAAGTGTAACAGCTGAAGCGACACTAGTGGGAAAAAAAAGGTAACAACTCTGATAAAACTGAAGTACAATGACACAGACCTGTGATGCTATCAAGCCACTCTTTAGGGTCACCAACATTAAAATACAAGGCGCATTGACTCAACCCTCAGTGATCAAGGGTGTCAAAGTTGTATACATGAATGTAGGTTAACTTCCTATGAATGCAAGATGAACATTTCTGAGCAGGAAAATGTAGCTTTAACCTTAGAAAATGTCACAGTGCTGTCAGTGTTCTCAAAGTCATTCTCCTTCACAATGCAAAAACAGGAGCTCCATAAAGAGCAGCACAGTACTATCACAGACTACAATCTTGGCTCCAATATGTTCAGGTTTAGGAGGTGTGAGGAAAAAAACATGAGTTAAATAAGAACGTTTACGTTCTATTTTTGCTTTAATACAGATATAAAACATCCATCTGCTGCATCAAGGGAAATGAACACCATCAGCAGAGCTGCACAGTGTGAGTATTTATTTGAATATGCAAGTAAAAATCAGCCCACTGCCACGAGAAGTTTATTAGATCCATCACTGCAACTGGAGTTTAGCTGGCTTGGCTGACATTTGATTTACTAATGCTGTCTCTCCCCACACAGCGACAGAGACGCTCATAAACCAAATGAGATAGGGCACATTGCACACCTTGGCTTAATTGCTATGGACCAAGGCATCACAGGCAGCTGCACAAAATGAAGCATAAACCCAATTTTGTTGAGAATATCTTATCAAATGCCGAGTCATCTGTGACTCCAGGGAGAAAACACTGGAAAACACTTGGAGCTCAACTGATTTCAGACCCCCAGTGCTCAAAACCCCAAAGGACATATGGTTTTGGTAAAGAAAACAAATGCAGATTTAAATGTCTTCAAACCATCTGTTACTATGTTAATGTTTTGGGTTTTTTTTTAGAGTTTCACTGTAAAACTTTGCATGTCATTGCAGTTAAAAAAAGTCGTTTCCTCTGTGTAGCGTACAAATGAGACGAATGTAATGCAGCACAAGTTACGGTGAAACTTATGAATGTGTCTTGTAAAATACACTCACACTGTTTTCTCTCTTTTCCACAATGGACAATGCCTATAAAAGTATTCACTCAACTAGGATATTTCAGTCTTTTGTTGCTTTTATACATGAAATCATGGTCTATATAATTAGGCTTTTTTGACAAAAATTTGCAACAAAAAAAACTTTTTAATAGCAAAGTGAAACAGATGTTTACAAAATCATGTCAATTAATTAAAAATATATTAGGTAAAGTAAATGATTGCATAAATATTCACCAACTTCAGGCCAGTATTTAGTAAATGCACCTCTGGCGGCAATCACAGCACTGAGTGTGTGGATATGTCTCAATGAGCCTTGCACATTTGGGCACTGCAATTCTTCTTTTTACAGGCATTGTATAACTGATAAAAGAAGAAAATAATACATTTTGCTGTGAATGCAATATTTCTTTGTGTTTGTCAGTAGATATTTGGTACCAATTTCTTCAAGAAATGTAAAGAGATGGAAGTCAAATCTATCTCAACTGTTAAGCCTAGGTGAGACAGTAAGCAAATATTTCTCCTAAAATGTCCAAGCATTTCATTACAGACTTTGTGGTAAACATACACCAAATTTTATCACATTTGGTCTTGCATATTTTACAATATGCAGGCCAAGTGTGAATAAAACTATTAAATGGAGCTTTGAGTATTTCTATGGCACAAATCAATTCCCAGCTGTTTGCTGTGCACTGCCCTATTTCTCACTGTTTCCCTGCTACTCATAATCTTATGATTTGTTGCTGTGATTAGAGTTATTTTGGGAAAAAGCCAGCACGAATTGTCACACATGAGCAGAGCATATAACCCCTCAATCTGCTATTGTTATGCTGATTACAAAATAATTCCTCCTATTAGTAACTAATCTACAATGGAACACTCTACTGTCGCTGTCTAAATGACTTGAAAACTTAGAAATTAACACCCAGCAACGCCATGCTTTTGGCAAAACACACCCTAAATCATTTATTAGAGTTCTGACTCAGATTTATTTAATTTATTTGGTATTATCCCTCACCAGAAGGACTGAGTAGAAGCCTGGCTGGGTCTCCCACTGCCGGAGCTGCTCCTCTGCAGGCTTCAGCACTGCTGTGTCCTGACTGGTAGCTTGGGTTAAGGCCTGCAGCACCACCGAACTGGCACTGTCCATATCCATAGCTGGATATATCTGTAGGGGAACATGGGAGGAGAAGGGGAGGGGGAGAGAGAGGGAGAGAGGGGGAGCAGGGAAAAGTAGAATTTAATTGCTCTGCCGTTGAAAAGTTCTAGTTGAGCTGAGGGGGAAAACCTTCCAAAACAGTTTCAGTGCAGGGAAAAACAACATAATAAAACATCAACTGCAAGCCGAGGAAGTCAAATTACGTCTTCAGAAAATGTAAGAACAAGTAACCTTCGTTTTCGCTTTGTCTGCCTGTATTCGTTTCTACCCCATTTTTATTATAGATCAAGCAGCGCTGAAATCACTGTCAAACACAGTCAGAAAGAAAAAAAATCCTCTGAATAACGAAAAGCATACCTAATAGAAACACTGGCAGTCATCTCTGCCATGCAAAGAGCTGCTCTATGTCCCAGACAGTATTCAAGCTCCCCAGCTTCACTAGTCCAACTGTGTTTTTCAGTTCAAAAGAGGTACCTGACTCAGTGACCTCTGTGCCTCTAAAAACATGGAGTCTCAGACAGAATAATAAACAGTTGCCTAACCAGACCTACATTGAGATTGTGAATAGGAGGACGTATATCAACATTTCAATTACAGGCGCTACGAAAAAACTAAATGTGTGAATGTGTGCGTGTGTGCATATATATATATATATATATATATCTGTCTACAAATCAGCCAGACTAACAGTTTTCCCTAACAACTGACTAGAAAGTGTCATCTGTTAGACCAGTAAAGGTTGTGTGGTGGCAGTGAACTTCTAAGACTACATTTCAGTAAGAGTGGTGGAAAGTATTGAGCAAGGCTGCCATCTATGGTCCAGAAACAAATATTCAGCACCACAACACATCGTGTGCTTCTGTAATTGCATACAAATTAGGGTTATCTCCCCACAACAATGCAGTAGCAGTGCTGTCACTAGAGCTGTTGTTACATAACAGAGACCGATTCTTTTAATAAACAGTCTATTAAATATTAATTCAGCAAAGAAATCGACAAGGGAAACTCAAGGTTTGTTTTCTATTATAAAGGGGTGATTACTTTAAGGGTTATTCTAGTCTACTCTCTTAATGAGATTAATGGCCGGTATTTATGTTTCTGGTGACCATAACAAAAAGTTCTTGCTTTGAGGGAGCCTCCATGTGGAATGCTTCAAAGCAAAACAACATCAGAGAGGAAAAAAAACTTTAAACTATAATACAACAATGAATGCCTTAACTCCATGCACACACTTACATGACTGGCATGATCAGGTGGTCTAGTTATGGTGTATTCCAGATTTGAGAAGGCTAAACCTGACGTTGACTGTCAAATCCTTGTAACATAATAGATGCTTGTTATGAGGAGAGACTGTATGAGATCTCAATCATTCACACATTTATAATTCATCATTAAAAGAGCTAGAATTGAAATAGCTGCTGATGGACTTTGGAGTTTGATTTGTACATGCTTATAATCGACTGTAGCCAACCACAGTGGTAAATTTCAATTTCTACGGAAATCCTTTGCCATGTCCACCCACTGTCCTTGGCTCACCTGAAGAATAATCACATTGACACGGTGCTACAGCCCAGTTTGGAACTAGCGACAATATCTTGTAAAGAAACATCAATGGGAGTCCCATGTTTTTCTGTTTTCAGTACTGAGGGCAATGTGACTGTCTGTGCAACTGGCCTACGTGTAAATATTGTAGGATGAATTCGCATCTGCTTTCAAAGTTGATCATGCAAAAACCATGAAATGGCCTTTAGACAGAAAACATGTCAACACCTACTTCAGGTCCTGAAACAGCTTCTGCCATGTGCACAAATGCATCAGCAGCTAAAACTACGTCACGTTTAGTCAGTAAAACAAACAAATATGATGATATAGACTGCAAGCATGACACTGCAATGAAAATTCTGATAGAGAAAGAAGAGCACGAGTGGTGAAAGACTGATGCTTGCAATAATGCAGGATACTACTGTAAATGCAAATAACAGTTCACTTGCAAAAACTGATAAACTCGATCATTTAAAAAAAAAAAAGCTGGCTGTTGCTAAGTTGTTAAGTTACTTTTAACGTGCTGAAAATTCTACACCCTAAATATGTTATTGTCCATTGTCAAAGCATTGCTAGTTCACATATTACAGCAGAAAATGTCAAATTCATATGAGTTCTTCAACAAACCCAAGACATTCATTCAGCAAATCAGCACACGGTATTCAAGTCATGTGACACAACCTGACTGCAGTTCTGTTCAGCCAAAATTGTAAGATTCTTGCCATAGTTTTAGTCCAAAGTCATCTAAAAATATGGACAATTTGGACTGAATGATGATTTGAGAATGAACATCGAGTTACATGAATGTATGTCGTAAAATGAATACTGAATTACACAGAACACTGTGAAACATTGAGTAAATATAAGCAACATGGAATCTGAAGTTACACTATAGAATGCTGTACAATTGTTTTGTCGTGGCCAGAATTTTCCAAGGTACGATCTTAATATTAAATTCTGCCCACACTTTCAGTAATTTACTTACTTTTTTTTACACTAAAGAAAGTTAAATACTGTACATTACATAATGTCTATTACATGTCTATGTTTAACTCACATAAATATATGTTGAATCAACTGCTTTTACCCAAAAATTGACTGATAACTATAGTTATCCACTTTTGCAAAAATAAGCACACTTTAAATCTGAAAAAAACAGAAACAATTTTCAGTGAAATACGATTTTGCAAGTTACCTTAATTTTGTTAATTTTTTTTTCATTAGGTCAAAACATATGACTTTACCAGGAATGCAGAACTTAAAAAACACCACATGACAATTAGTAATTGTAGATTTATCTGCTTGTGAATGAAGTCTTCAAACGTACTTAGTAATGATAACTGACAGTTAACTTGGACCGAACATCATCAACATTTTCAGGCAGTAATTTTGACAGAAATTGACTATGCACAATTACCACACATAAAAAACATTTTATTTACATTGCTTATTCAAGAGATTGGAAAATCCACAATGATGATCCATATAACATACGCAATTTTTTACATAGTGGAATACACCTACAAAATGTCAATAAATAAAGTTCCATGCAGTGTGTTGTTACACCCAAATAAATTCTGCTAGCATAGAAGTTGCAGACTGTCTTGGGAAGTTCCCATTATTAGATGAATGCCTTTTTATGAACTAGTACTTAACAGCATCAGCAGAGAATATAAACACAAGTGGTAACAGCACACTGTAATGTAATGAATATTATATGTACTCATTTCTGTGAGCTGCCTGGTATCCCGAGACACTGCAAAGTATAATGAACAGATGGCTTCTCTCTATCAGTTCCATCCATAACTGTGTTACAAAAAAGTCTTACACAAGCAGCAGCTTGAAGACTCATTCACACGGTTCAGGTGGAAAATCTCAGCCCTCACAGTGAATCTCAAGATCACCTTGTGATCATTTGGACTGCTCTGGTTAGATATTTCACTCACAGTACAACAAACTATGAAAAGGAACAAGCAATTAGAGTAAAGTGCCTCCAATCAGTGTCTACAATCTGTCCAGAAATCCTGTCAAAGGTGGAAGTCAGATTGAACCATCAAACCATCTTAAACTAGGGAAGAATGAACCCATACATGTACAACATCTACATACAGCTGATGTACAGACACTTATTGATGACGCTGTTTTCTAGCAGATCACTTTCATGACAGATGTTCTGACTTTGAAAGATGAAAACGTAGTCGTTTGGTGAAATTCAGCTATTATTTATTGTGTCATTTACACTAGCACTTTCCCCACTGTGACAAACAATAATGTGCCCCGTGAAACTTTATATTAACTGTGCTGTCCCATTAAAACCACAACATGTGGCACCTGTCATTGCAATTACCTAAACGTCTGAACATGCACCATACATGTCCTTTCCATATATGCTAGAAACCTATAATATAAACCTACTATAATATGGACGCTTTAAACCAATTGGCTAGGAGAGCCTGTGAGGAAAGAAAAGGTTTTGCAAAAAATGTCGGTTCTCTGGGTTACACCAGTTGTTACCGCTGTGATCCAAATGAAACTGCCTTGCTAATAGGTGAAATTGATCCAGTGCTAGAGAGCTAAATATCTGTTGTTTTCCACATGTCATGGCCTGTGTCGCTAACACTAGCTAGTTGTCAAATGCTGGCTCAGTGGACAAGTAAGCTAGCGGCGGCAGAACTTTACCAGCTAACGAATGCTAAATGCTTGTTCTAGCCTTACTGACTAAAGCTAAGTTATTCTGTACTGATCCTACTGCAACACACGGCCGTATAGGTTCTGCAGAACATATGAATGTTGTTATGATAGAGATTTTGGCAATACGAAACAAACACATCTGGTAAGAAACGTGTCTGGGAAGTAGGTTGGTTTGTTTTTGAAGCATCGCAAGGACCAAAACAAGCTGTTATATTGGGTCGAAGTGGATCAGTAATAATAAACTGTGATTGATTCACAACAGACTTTATTTAGCTCTGTAACGTTCACAATATTGCCCCGTAGTCCTCTACGCAAGACATATGCTAGCAAAATACCACTGCCGCCCACTCATTAATGAAACGGGGGATACAGAGTTCTAAATTGTGCACACCCCAAACACAAATGCTAACTTTGGGCTAGCTAGCAAGCTAAACTTATTCAATCCCGAAACCAAAAGCCGACAACGTCCGCGGTGTTTACTAGTATTTCTTCTGGCTAAAAAAACAAATGTTGTTAAAAAAGATACATAGAATTGAGCTTACCTAAAAGAATGCCGGTATAAAGCAGAGTCTGCGCTTGTAAGAGCTGCTGCTAAAGCTCTGCCAATGTAATGTAATGAGGGATGGAAACACACGCTTGTAGGAATGGCGCGGGTAACGCAGCAGGCGCGCTCTGATGACGTAGCGGGTTCAGCACCCGTCTTTTGTCATGAATGAATGAAGTCAGACTGTCCTCTAGTGCAACATGTGCAGGTAAAACCAACAGTTAAGGAATCCTGAAGAGACCCCAGATTTTTTTTTCGCCTCTTTATGCTTTTCGCCTTTTTATGCTTTTTTAAATTGCTTGTTTTATTTACTGCTGACATATATTCCTGGGTTAAAACTAATGTTATCAAGCTGTTTGTTGTTACATTCATATTTTTGACCACATCTTCTGTATATAGTATATCCCTGTGAGGCCCCTGTTTTCATCTTGACTCCCCCTCTTCTTGACTCTCTGTGCTGAATATTCCTCGTTATTATTGCTGTCTGCTGTGAACAACCCAAAGTAAGCCTGCCACTAAAAACTACTGAATAATCTATCAGCTATTTTACTGAGTCACTGGTTTATCTAAGCGATTAGTTTTCCCCTAAAAAAGCAAAATGACCATTTCCTTTAAGTTGATTTCATTTTTGACAGATTATATGACACTGTATAATGCAGCATAATACAAAATGTAAACAAAGGTTTATATATTAATGTGTTAAACTAGAATGAAATTGCAAACTGCAGCATAATAAAAACAACTGATTAAACTATCTTAACACAGTGGAGAAGTCAAGCCGATATTAAGTGCAACTTGAACAAGGTGTATATTTTACAAGCACGGAGCACCTGAAGTAACTCATTTTCTCGTCAATGTGCAGTTGTTTTCTGATTTTGGTAGCAGCTTCAAATTCTATGAAAACAGTCAAATTAATAGCACTGCTTACATTCTTAAGTTATGTGGTAAGTTTGTCAGACGATGTCATGGTCATAAAACCAGGATTTTAAAAACACGGAGGAGCAGTTTGGAAGTAATTTTGGGGAAACTCAATCACTAACTAATTAATTTAACATTTGATATACTGTGTGACAGCACAATCAACAAGTATTATTTTCTACATTGTAGATTAATACTGAAGATGAACACTTTTGGTTTACAACATAATTCCATATGTATTCTTTTATAGTTTTGATGTATTCTATGTTAATCTACATTGTAGAAAATAATTAAATAAAAACCACTGAATGAGAAGGCGTTTCCAAACTTTTGACCAGTAGTATATATGAGCACAGGGAACAGGAGAGAAGCAATTAGATGAAAAGTGCCTCTGTGCCTGTGTGTTTTCCCTTCAGATGTTGGTGCTCTAGTATTCCATCAAAACTCTACCCAATGTTCAAAGCATCTTCATATTTTGTCATCATTTCAAGCACACCCTTTAAAGCCTTGGGTTTTGGAAAACTTTCCAAAGCCATTATCTGAAACTGTAGCAACAGCTGCAGCCAACTAACGACTGGAGTCAAAAATAAATTACATTTTGCCTGAATAATAATGTGATGATACTGAAAAAGCACATTTGTAATAGTGAAGTGAAGAGTCAAACCTGTCATTCAATGATGTTGACGTAGGTGCATTTTCAACATTGTCGTCATAGATTATAGTGACTAAACACATCACCTCTAACCCACAGAATTGATGGCATCTCAAAAAATGCTTAACATTTTCAAACAACATTACTATATTATCCATTATAAGTGATCCATTGAATCACCAAACTCAATGCACATTAGATATTGGTAACATTCATTGTAAAATAAGAAACCAGTGTGTATCAGTGTGTAATTTCTTAACTCTCATACTGACATAGTTTTCAACAACATATATAGTCTAGTACAACAGCATAGCAGAATTCATGAAATTCAGTTAGAACTTTTAATTTCTGTGTAGCACCCCAAGATTTAATGTCTCCCCATCTGGCCACTCCTATGAATAATTTCTTGAGGCGCCAGTGATGTCTCTGAATGTGGCTTATAATCAAGGAGACATGTACACAGTTCACATTATAGGCATGTGCATGACATTGAGGAGAGGACACAGCCCTGAGTTTATCAAGCAAAAGTAAGCTTGCTCATACTGTTGTATAAACAAGACAAAAAATATCTCATCATAGACACATTCTTATCATGACGCAGCAGATATTGTGGCATCACTCACCCTTCAGCTGCACTTTTAGATTTTTTTTAACACTAGGGGGCAGAGAAATGTCAAAGAAACTTACAGACACACAGCTCTGAATTGATCAAGTACTAATTACTAATATATCAGCAAAAATTACCCACTGACACACGGTGAAGCTGTCCCTTAAAATATCAACTCATGGTTGATCTGTTGTCCCAGAGCTAAAATAATTCTGCAAGAACCACACGTTTACTTTGGCTCCCTGTCAGAGAGGATTCATTCCTCCCTCCAGTTTACCACACACACTCTTCTATATAAACATTACACAATAATAGCGCTGTCATGCTGATTCCAGTGAATCAAGGATGGTGTATTCAAAGTTTTAAACAATTTTTTATGGCATATATTTTTTGCAGAAAATCCCTTCAGTTGAAAATTTCACACGATGCACATACAAATTTTAACCCCCTGAACCTCAAAACCTCCCAGCAGGTTGTTTTTCTGTTTTGTTTTTTTTTTTATTGTAAAAATGACACTATTCGTTATTCAAATTTGCCCCCAAAAATTGCCATTTTCTCTTCTAAATACCAAAAGTAAATTTGCACTTTTCAGCTTGTGTAAGAAACCATGACTGAGTCACCTGTAACCAACAGTCGTGTGGCAAAAATAAATCTGAACTGAACTGGTGAACTTGTCTGAGCAGCAGGCTGTGTTTGAACTGAGCAGATAGGATAACACATTGTTTGGAAAAAAAAAATAATTTTAAAAAATCCAGCATTGGTCAAGTGACAGTGTCAGGGGATTTTCAGAACATGATTTCCTTTGAAAGCATGGTGGTTTACAATCTAACCCTCTGAGCTACATTTTTTCCACTTTTCATACTACACTAATCCTAATCATGCTTCTTTTGAAATCCGTTGGCATTTTTCCAGTGTGAAACCACATTAATCATTTCACTGGACATTGCAGCTTCACCAGCACATTGTATAAGGAATTTAGATACCTTATCAAGTATGTGAAGAAGACATGTTTGCACAGGACATATGCTCTGTGTCGACTCCTCCTTCACAGATCTGTACCTCTGATAAAGATGGATATGTTTGTATTAAACATCTGACCAGTGGTGATGGTGACGGCAGACGTTTGGGTTGTTCTGGTGAAAATATCTTGTGAATTTGCCCCAAATGGCCTTTGTAGAAATTATCAGTTTTACTAACCCTTCATATCGATTCAACCAGAAGTTTGTCTCGGCATCTATGAAGTATCTATCTATATTCAGATCATGTCGCATTTTGCATACTTCATTGTGCTGTAAATATACTATAAAGGGATTAAACTGTGATTTTTCCATCAATCACTCATACTTAATGATCCAAAAATGACAGAGAGAAAACATGCTTTCAAAAAATGTGCAAGTTTCTTAAAAATCAAAGCTTAAAACATGTTTAAAAAAACATATTCAGACACTTTGACATTGTCTTGCTCCTGTGGTAAACTGCATGGTTTGCACAAAGTCACATAGTCATATGTCATAAGAAAAATCAAGCCATGATTGAAGAATTCTCTGTAGACCTCCCCGACAAAACTGTGGTGAGACAAGGGGTCCACGGATCACACTGACCTGAAGAACTGTGACATGGAAAAAGGTTGAAACAGCCATGATTCTGCAACTGTCAACTCAACCAGAACCAAGCAAAGAAGGGAGGTGATCAAGGACACATCTCCATCTCAGCAGCACCCCAACAATAAGGTCTCTTTGATAGAGCAGATAGACACACACCACTCTCAGTAAAAGGCACTTGACAACCGGCTTAAAGTTTGCCAAAAAGCATTTAAAGAACACTGAGTGCATGATGAAAAAGATCCTCCAATCTGATTAGTAAAAAACGACTTCTACAAACAATGTCTCCCCATGGAAAGGGAGATCAGGTAAAACTATCCATCCATCCATCCATTATCTATACACCGCTTAATCCTCACTAGGGTCGCGGGGGGTGCTGGAGTCTATCCCAGCTGACTCGGGCGAAGGCAGGGGACACCCTGGACAGATCGCCAGTCTGTCACAGGGCTACATATATAGACCAACAAGCACTCTCACATTCACACCTACGGGCAATTTAGAATGATCAATTAACCTCAGCATATTTTTGGACTGTGGGAGGAAGCCGGAGTACCTGGAGAGAACCCACGCATGCACAGGGAGAACATGCAAACTCCATGCAGAAAGATCCCGGGAAAGCCGGGACGCGAACCAGGGACCTTCTTGCTGCAAGGCGAAAGTGCTAACCACTACACCACTGTGCAGCCCCAGGTAAAACTAAACAAATAATAAATGCATTCAAACTAATGCATCCAAATTCAAGAAAATCTGCTCCAGAATGTGTGTGGTGTGAGATGGAGGCACCACTTCACCTTTCAGCACAACACTGAACCAAAGCATGCAGCCAAGTCCATCGGAGCAGCTTCAGGACAATTGCTTGACTGTTCATCAGTGGGCTAGCACTCAATCTCAGACATAAGCCCCATATAATATGTGCTGAGATATGTAAAGATGGCAGCTTACAAGGTCTTCCTCTTCAGTCTGACAAACCTTGACAGGATCTGTCAGGAAAAGTGGGATCAACTGTCAAAATCCAGGTGTACAAAGCCTGGAGTGACTTACTGAGAAAACCAAATGGTAACTGCTTCCACAGAAGCCTTCACATGGTACTGAATCAAGGGTTGGATGATTTTTTAAGAAATTGCAAAAAAAAAGTAGCTTTCATTTATAGACTATTAGGTGCAGATTGATATAAAAAAAATGCAATTTTTGCATTTCAAATTATAGCAGCAACCTTGAAAATATCCGTTCTGCACTTTTTATGGCACGTATGGCAATTTGCGGTAACAGCAGTCATGTTTTTGATTCTCACTTGCCAAAGATCCAGACAGCATCACCTGTGTGATGTCGTCAGTCAGTTGGCAACTGGAAAAGAACAGAATGCTTCTTCACACAGAGGAGAGCTGAAGAGCAAGTCTGCTGCATTAGTCTTTCTGTGGCAGAGAGATGCCTGTTGGGTTCTGTGTAGGAATGTTACTACTGAGGACTTTCATCTAATTTCATTTGTGGTTCATCGTCTCAGTCACCCTTGTGTTAAATCATTTTGCGATAGATAGATAGATAGATAGATAGATAGATAGATAGATAGATAGATAGATAGATAGATAGATAGATAGATAGATAGATAGATAGATAGATAGATAGATAGATAGATAGATAGATAGATAGATAGATAGATAGATAGATAGATAGATAGATAGATAGATAGATAGATAGATAGATAGATAGATAGATGTCTTTTGAATTTGCACACAAGTCAGAGATAGAGTGAGAGTGTGTGTGTGTCTGGAAATGGGAGTGTCCTCTAACTGGGTTATTCCCTCTCTTTCTGTCAGTCTTGGCCACTGGACTCAAAACTTTTTCTTACAGCACACACAGACACACAGAAGCTTAAATCTTGCTATACCAGAAAAGCAAAGCATGGATTTGATGGAACTAATTTTCGTCTGTCTTGGTGCAGCCGTTGTTGTCTACTATGGAGTTAAACTGCTGTTTTTCGCTAGGATGCTTTTTCCAAAATTGTGTTTTCCACTGCCAAAAACCTTCTTCACCTCTATGGGCGAGTGGGCAGGTGAGCAGTGTGTGTGTGTGTGTGTGTGTGTGTGTGTGTGTGTGTGTGTGTGTGTGTGTGTGTGTGTGTGTGTGTGTGTGTGTGTGTGTGTGTGTGTGTGTGTGTGTGTGCTTGTGGATGTGCATATTTGTGTGTGTGCTGTATGTCAGTACTCTAACAGGATATACTGGGGCTAATAAATACTAGGACTTGGGATATACAGCATTCAATGCAATTTAGATGTCAATTATAATACATATTTATTTATAGCTGTGTGAGCAATATGTGCAAAAGTGCACGTGGCAGAATGTGTCCCTACATGCATAAGACACTAAACAAATACAGAAGCCTACAGAAGCTCAGTCACCGATGAATACATTTTGACTGTGAAACTGTAAAGAAACAGATGATTTTCCAGCTCAGACTTGTTCAAATTCTTCAGTGTTACACAAGATGGCAGTTGTGTAATGTTTAAAATAAAGAAACAAGTCCTGATTTTGCCTAAAAGCCATTTGTTCATACCTACTGAGCAGCTGCTTGCATGTACTAAAAAAAAAAACTGTCAGTATTTTTTATGTATTTCAGACTCATTTGTATAGCAACACATTATTTGCATGTACATTATATGAAGCACATGTATGTTTGATTTTTTTTTTGCATAACATTATTTCACTTATTCTCACATTTACTCTGAATGCAGAATGTTTACTGTCTGCATGGTTATGGTTGAATAATAATCATATGACAATGAGGGAAAACAAGTGTGACTGGAAATAGAAGAACATTATGTGTACATAATAGTTCCTAATGACAGAATAAACCACATTGTTTACTAGAACACTTTACCAAGAATGCCTTCAGGGTAAATTGACAAAGGCAAATGATAAGCGAGGCGCTGCTGCATTTTCCAGCTGGTGCAATGAATCCTACTCGCTACCTTCCTGTAAACTTGAAAAGAGTGCCACTTTAACTTAAACACAACTGAAGGGACACAGTCAGCCTACAGTCTCCGAGTAACATTCCTCTGCAGGTCCCAGAGCGATCTCAACCGACTGACGAGACTTCCTCTGGCATCTTCTGAAGAGGTTATTCAGTCTCCCACAATGCTAAAAGGAGCCTTGTGAAAAACAGAGCACTGGGCCGATCTTTCCTTTCTTTCAGAAGTCCACTTTCATTCCATTCCAGCACAGAGAAAAAACATCAGAACAGTTTGTTCTAGGGATGACTAAGCCCCATCCTGCTGCTTTCATTTCCCTCTTGTTCCCTCCTGATCCTCACAGAACAGTCTTCAATTTCAATGAGCTTAAAATGTATTGTAGGGTACCTGCTTAAACTGATACAAACATATAATGTATATTGCATTTATGCACTACACTACACTGCATATGCATGTGTATGTCTGTGTTTTGATTGTGTAGAATGATAGAACTTGGGGAAGGTGTCAGGTGGCACAAAGTTTTATAGGAACAGCCCCAAATTTGGCCTTTTTCCATTTCGGTGTAGGATCCAACAGGTTCAACCATGACATTGACTCAGAGTGTGCCCAAATTACAACAAATAGTAGTTATAGGATGTAGATTCAATGAACACATAGCAAATAGAACAATAGAGGTTTGTTATATTAGCCCATATGGTGAATTTTATGTCTTCAATGGTGATATTTAAGAGAAGAAGATTACTGCTCGACAAGAACAGAAAAACATATGCTTGTCCAATCAGTTTTGAAACCCACACAGAAGTTTTTAAGGGACACCCAGAAATACCTACCCTGGAATAGGCATTTTTTTCTTCCCCAGAAATGCCCCAGAAATGAGGTTCCAGAAGAGCAGTTCTTATGGTTAGAATATGCACAAAGTTATTAACATAAATTACATGTAATTTTATATTTTAAAGAAAGGATATGTTTGTTTTCTTGACTATAATTTCATTTAATACCAACCAGCAGTAAATCACAGTATGTCTTCTTTTGTTGCATCACTCTGTCTCACTGCAGTTCTCTTTGAAGAAAGGCCTCCATGGGCCATTGCAGTTCACAGAATTCATTTGCATAAGAAAAATGTCAGAGCAATGTCTCTTTTGAAACTAGTCTGGAAGCAGATTATTCTCTGCTCGTTAATTTAATTCACAGAGTTTGACACTGAAAATTCTAGTATTATATAACCATATTTTTTTATAACTATTTGAGAATGTAGTTCTAGTAATGTGTTCCCTGTGAAACTCTGTCTACAGAAATATAAGGATTTTAGTTAACATCCATGTTGTTATTGATTTTCTTTTTATTGGTACAGTTACTAGTACAATGAGAGCTAAAAATTGTTGCCACCAAGGAGCAAAACTGGTCACACCTAACTTCTATGAATGCAAAAAGACAAGTAACAGCTGTTTAGTTGTGGAACTTCCCTGATAATCCAATTCCAGTAACCCTAGAAGTCACTAATAGGCACAAGTTCTGTTGTAGCTGTGTTGGCTGACATTTTAGCATCTCAGTTAATGTGATGTTAAAAAAAAAAAAAAAAAAAAGTTGTGGATATATGATGATGTGGTTTAATGGCAGTAGAATGTGCAAGGTGGCCAAGATGTTCATCTTTCCAGACATGTCTTCCAGGTCCTGGCGTGTTGATGCCATATCAGGTTGAATATCTATGTTGATTGTTGTGTCAAGGGACCTCCTCTTAGTTGGGCATTTCCCCACAGGAAGGCATCCTGATCAAGGGCTCACACAATCTCCGAAGGCGAAAAGTTGCTCCTAAATTGCCAAATTTAGATGAATTTCTAAAAATGAAGGAAATGCAGTCCTAACCTTACGACTCCTGTGTTTTGAGACTGAGAGTAGTGCATTCAGCACTTTAGCACTAGAAATAAGTCTCCCAGAAGCCAGAGGTGGACCAGAGAACTCCTAAGTCAGACTACACTAATTCACCTGTTCACACAAGTGTTGTGGAAATTTACAGAAATAATCAACTTTTATGAGCAATATGGTTTGAAGGTGAGTTCATAATGATTCAATCGGCTTAGAAACGGGTGAAAACAAACCAAAATGCCTATTATGATGATGTGCACAACTCTACACTGCTAAAAATCTATCTTCATTTCTATGTATGTGTATTAATGAAAATCAGTTCACTGAAACATTTCACAATCGCTGCAGACATAGTAAGTTCATTAATTAAACACAACGCCATTTATAGCAATGTAACTTTATGCAAGTGTAGAAACATCAGATCATAACTGCGCAGTTGAAACTTTCAAGAGAGCAATTCACTTCACTCTACTGAGAGCAAGCATTTGAGAAATCTGGTTTCCAAACTTTCCCAGTCCCATGTTGCTTACTTGCAGCTGTCTGACAACCAGTTTCTCAGTCATGTTTGGAGCGAAGAGTATTGTGGGGAACTGCAGTTAAGAGAGAATGTTGGATTGAGGCCAGGTTTCTTCAGAAAGGACTAAATATTTGCCTATTTAATAATCACAGGGGCCTGTCCAATTCTATTAAATGACTGGTTTAAAGCAAAAAACAAGCAAGTAAACATAACCCACATACTTTCTCACTCAGCTGCAGTGGAATGTAGCCAACAGATAATTTGAGTTTTATGTGATCAGGTTTTAAAGAATCCATCTCTACGATTTTTACCATCATCACAGCACAGAGGGGATTGGAATATTGGTTTGTGGCGCTCCTGTGAAATATAGTCACTTTCTAATGGACACTGATCCTGGAAAATGTGCTTTTAATAGAAAATATATCATTGTTGTGAGCATGTTACATCGTTTTTGTCTCTTTTACCTCTGCAAGAGTGTCTAAGTTCATAAGATTGGCAGCAGTAATCTCAGGAATAGATAGCTGTCTAAGCACTTGATCAAACAAAACCAAATTATGTGCATGGATAGATACCACTGCAGGTAAGTCAGAAATCATGACTCTTTTTTTTTCTTTTTGTAATTTGAGTAAAGCAAACCTTGTAAATCAGATACATTCCTAAATGTGCTCAGATTTGCACAAAATTGGTTAATGCATAAAGCCATTAAATGCACTTCAGAGACTTTGCAGCTTTCACATTTTCAAATGAGTCACACCAGTTTTTAACAGATGTACAGGGTTGATGCTGGGAACCTCTTAGTTCTAGTTAAAATCTGACAGAGACATGTAATTTCAGCAGGCAAAATTAATCTTCACTGGCTTAAAAGAAAACCTGGAATTTAATGAACCTTCTGTTTTAAAAACTGCAACAGTTTTGAGTGATAAATCTGATATCTTGTATGCTGCTGATGGGAGATCCTGACAGGCATAGCAACAGTAACTAGGGGTGTGGGGATGGGTCAGTCAAAGGGTCATATGATTTTATTTTAACATTTTATAAGTTATGAATCTTGTTTTTTTTTAATATAATGAGGTAAGGTTTGTGCCAGCCTTAATCACTATCCTCAAGGAGATGATATCATACTTCTGCTTTCCAGCAAAACAACAATGAAAAAAACTCAACGCAAGAAACAACTTGTTGGCTTGCATGAGTGCAGAACATTTCATTGAGCTGATTCAGAAAATGAGTTTTCTAAAAGTCTTGGTGATTTGAGCTTTGCCATTTGCCATCGTGCTCATTCAGTCAGAAACAAAGGACTGTTTACACACTTGCAAGGTGCATTCAGTTTGTTCGTTCAACTGAATAAATGGAGGCTGAAGGCCTCCCTGCATCTGAGCAGTTTTTTGGCAGTCTCAGAATACTCATTTGGTTTATCACCTTCCTAACAACACATCCCTTTAATGCTCCCCATTTACAAAGTGCTCTTTTCTTAATCTTGAATCCCAGTTAGATGTAAATGTTTATCACTTTAGATTTGAAAAAGGTGAAGAAAGGAGTTGGTGATCTTTGTAATCGGGATAAGAAGGACATGGGAGAGTCATACAGAAATGGGCAGCTCCTGCTTCTTCTCACTGAATTCTTTATCGCAACTGGGGAACATGCTGTTTTAGCACAGTGTGTAAGAACAGAATGGACTAGTTATACAAATACAAAGACTATCCTACAACTAAAAGGTAGTGCAGCTCTGACTCACAGTGCCTCTGGTGATTAGAGAGGAAACTGCAGGACAATATGACAGCTGAGTGAATTCATTTCTAACTCTGATTTTTACATCCTTGTTTCAGTGGTGACTGGAGCTTCAGAAGGCATAGGAAGAGCATACGCATTTGCAGTAAGTGATTGTATGAATAGCACTGCTTGTTTTAGCATGTACACTACCGTTCAAAGTTTTGGGTCACCCAGGCAATTTCATGTTTTCCATGAAAACTCACACGGTCATTCATGTGCTAAAATAGTTGCACAAGGGTTTTCTAATCATCAATTAGCCTTTCAACATCATTAGCTAACACAATGTAGCATTAGAACACAGGAGTGATGGTTGCTGGAAATGTTCCTCTGTACCCCTATGGAGATATTCCATTAAAAATCAGCCGTTTCCAGGTGGAAGAATCATTTATCACATTATCTTCATTCAAAAAATGCTTTCCTTTCAAAAATAAGGAAATTTCTAAATGACACCAAACTTCTGAACGGTAGTGTATGACAGACAATTCTGTGCATGAAACTGAAATTTAATATACCAAAACTAAGTACATTTTCAAAGCTAAAACACCTGTTGCACATTATAACTTTTTCATGTATAATCCTGTTTTTTCCTGCCAAGTTTATCATGCAGGTTAAGATATTTACTTTTTATATAATGTATATCTACGTTTTTTTCCTTTGGCCTACTTTCTACTATGGCACTTGCCATGCTTCTCAGCTTGCTGAACGAGGAATGAACGTTGTTATCATGAGTAGAACCAAGGCAACACTGGATCAGGTGGCCAAGGAAATAGGTATACACTTGGATGTTTTATTGGGTCTTTTTAAGAAACGATGACACGTACAGATGTACTGCTTGTCATCTGTAAGAATACATATTGTGCTGCTTATTGACATTTCCTCTTTCTCCACAGGTGAAACCACAGGGCAGACGGTGAAAGTGATAGCAACAGACTTCACGAATCAAAATGTCTTCGATGAAATAGAGGCTCAGCTGAAAGACCTCAATGTTGGGATTTTAGGTTGGACATTTATTTATTCTTTCATGTAATGTCTTAAATAAGTCCATATTTAAAATAGTATCAGTGGAGTTTCTTTCCACGTCTGAAACTACAGCTTTTTTCCCCCATTCCAGTCAACAACGTAGGCACACTGCCCAGCCACATCCCCTGCAAATTCTTGGAGTTTGAGGAGCTTGACAAGGTCAGTGGCACCTCAGCAGTTCTTACTTAAAGGTGCCTTGTGATGTTTTCTTGGAAACAAAAAAATGTTTTGTTCACATTTCTCATGAAAAACTCATCATGTGTGTGAGTTCCGCTCCAACACACATCCTGAATGGATCCTCTTCAATGTAAATTACTCACAAAAGCTACTTTCAGGTATTTTGCGTCCTTCATTGTTCTCATTCATGCTTATCTACAATATCTTTGGTTTTTTTTTCTCCTGTCTTTACTGGTGCATAGCTATGAATCTTGGCATGTAATCACCGGTTTCAAACCGCCTGGCAGGTTACAATTGCATCACCAGTGTGTGTTTTCACAGGCACAGTCATGCCCATGTGCTTGCTCAAGATAAACAACCTACTGAACAGCTCCGTAGCCGTAGGTCAAAAAACTTTAATGATTCCTGTACAGATTGTTTCTATTTGCACTAGGCCATTTGCATAACTGACAAATTAGATTTATTTGTAGTAGTTTTTCAATCATGTATCAGTCAAGTTTCAATCCCCACACGGTTTCACAAAGAACTAAATTGAAAAAAATACATTCTATCTGTATCAACCCCTAAACACCAAACCTCCTTTCGTCAGATAACACATGAAATCCTGTTTATGTTTGCTTTCAGGCAATTATAAACGTGATAAACTGCAATGTGAAAACCATGGCCAAGGTAAGGGTCCTCAATGCTACCTTTTTTCAAAACAGTGAATTTTAGGTCACACCATAAAATCTCAATGACATAAACTTGTATATAAACTGTTATTTTCTCACTTAATAGACGACATTTCAGTCAGACTTTCATTAGGCCAATTTAGTTCATAGTGACCAAGACAATATGAACAAAATTGGTCGAATGAATATTATATTGTCGAAGATTCTTTGTTTTCTTCTCAAACAAATTAACTCTGTCAATACTTTTGCTTGCCTCCAATCTAAACTTGTTTTCATTTTCTCTCCAGATGTGCAAAATGATCCTCCCAGGGATGGCAAACAGGTTTCCTGCCCATGTTTTTTTCATTAGACGTAATGTGTAATGCAATAAAACAATAACATACTGAATAAATTGAGTTTCTGGCAACAAAACAAGACCATAACTGGATTTTTTTCCTGCCTCTACAGGGGGAAAGGCTTGATTTTGAATATTTCCTCTGGAATTGCCACTATTCCATTCCCTCTATACACCCTGTACGCTGCATCAAAGGTGAGTTCAGCATCATCAGTTCACTTCTAGTCCTTGATTACATTAAATGATCAATCATACTTTAATTTGTGTTTCTATAGGTGTTTGTGGAAAGATTTTCTCTAGGTTTACAAGCTGAATACAAAGACAAAGGGATTATTATGCAGGTACTTTGACATTACAGGAGTAAGAAATGCATAAGTTCAAAGTTTTATATTTTATATATCTCAAATCGTACCACAACTTTTTCTTTCTCCCTGCTTCTGTTTTCTCAGGCAATAGCTCCATTTGGGATCTCCACTCGAATGGCAGGTTACCAACAAACTAACACAGTGACTCTGTCACCAGAAGACTTCGTAAAAAGCTCCTTGCTGTACCTCCGAGCTGGAGACAAAACAAATGGCAGCGTCTGTCACACACTTCTGGTAAGACATACAGCCACAAACATATTACAATGCCATCAAATGCCAGCTAACACGGCGAGAGATTGACTTGTACTAATCAATGTGTTTGTGTCTTAATACAGGGCTGGTTACTGCAGGCCATTCCCCTAAAGGTTCTCTATTCAGAGTTTATGCAACACAGCCTGCAAGACTATGTCAAGAAAAAAACAGCACAGACGGCATCAAGCTCTGCATCATGAGCACCTCTTGAAAACAATGGAAGTAAATAGGAAAAAACCCAAAAAGTAATGTTAAGACATTTGGTTCAAGTGTTCCTTTACTGAAAATAAATGTGTAATTATGGAACCGATGAATGTGAAAGCTTGTTAAAAATATTATCATTATGTACTGTGTATGTATGGATAAAGTATTATTTTGTGTGCAGGGCTAGTTTACACCTGTTTGGAGCTTTTGGAACAATGTGGGTAAACTACCCTCAGGAAAGCACCTTTATAAATTCTATTCTTTGGTTTTAAGTTCTTATTTTAGAGGGAGTGATACGTCTGTGACTTTAAATTGACTGTAGGTGTGGGTGCGAGGGTGCACGGTTGTCTGTCTCTTACTATCAGCCCTGTGATGAATTGGCAGCCTGTCCAAGGTGTATCCTGCCTCCAGCTCACAGAGACCCTCTACAGGATAAAGCGGGTATAGCTAATGGATGGATGGATAGATGGATGATGCCTCTGGTTTTTGATCTTATTAAAAATATGTTCAACATTCATGGCTTCGTGTTTACCCCTTTTTACATCTCTGCTTTATTCCAAACATACTGAGTCTTCTCTTATTGACATTCAGGAGCATCACTCCCTCAAGAGGACGCAATTTCACCTTGTGATGTGCAATTTTATCTCAGTCCAGTGGCTCAACTTATCCAAAAGATGACATTAATCAAGTCTGTGTATTTCTTTATAGTTCCCTTCATATATTTTGAGGTTAAATAAGTAGGAAATCTAAACTGTTACGTTACTTTCTTTTTGAAAATTTATGGCAGAAGTCACGTCAAGTCTTGAAATTTTATTGACATGTTGCACAGATAAATTTGAAAAAATCTTTACCCACACCACCATAGTCATTTTAAGCAAATCTTTGAGGCATTAAATGCAGTTAAACAGTTATTGTTCTGATGTCCTTCAAATTAACATCACATCCTTGGACTCCAACACCGATACGACTGATAAGTGTGTGTTTGTGTGTCTACTTTCTCATAATCATAAGTCTTGATGAGGAATATGAGTGACATTGAGTTTGGAGCCTTCTCTGTGAAACTATTTCACCTTTACACACATCTTACTGTTATATAATGTAACACACACACACACACACACACACACATACTTTTAAATGTCAGTATGATCCTCTGTTCTCTGCTTAGATGGAAGAAACATTTGACCACATGAACGCACCACCAGACCACGCTGGTGTCAGTCACCGTTCTGATCCACAGAAGCATTTGGGGACAGCAGAAGAACTGATGAGCTTCTACCTGTTTCCTGAGAGGTGAGCCCCCACTGGAGACCTGTGTTTGATAGTCTGCTGCAAACAGGATGATGAACAGTGTTTAACGTAGACACAAACATTCCCTCATCTGTGCATGTGCAGAACCAGACGCACACAAGCGTTTGAATTAGTATGTGCTACGGAGACGTCTGACCTGGAGGAGTCACTAATCACAGGGTGACCAGAGTGTTTAGACAACCGTGATGAATGATCCTCCCCATGAGAGATAGTGCAGGGGATAGGAAAAGAGCAAAGGAAGGACGGTCGGAGTGACCCTGAGTTTAGATGATCTGGTCTGACTGTTTGAAAAAGACAAAGAAAAATTCATCCACCAAGAAGAATAGTTTTTATTTATCTCTTGTGATACACTCTTGATACACTTTCAGCATGTTTACAACATCTGATAACAACAAAACAAGGATGGAGAGAGAAGAATTATAGTCAAGAAATTAAGTGAATTATCTAAAAATGGCCAAAGGAAATTAAAAGGTCATTATATAAAAGCAAATCTATGATAATATTGTAAGTGTAACAAGTTATTTCAAAAATATTTTCAAATTTTGTCAGCTTCCAGACTCAGGTGAATGGATTTCAACTTGGAATTTGTCTTTCACATAATGGAATTGTGAATTTATATGTTTTAGAGGTTTAAGTCTTTGAGGTCCCTTAAGACACTGATTTATTTGTTTTATTTTACTCTCTTGATATTTATATTTATAGAAATAGTAAATCTCTGAATGTATTTTTACAAGCACTTTTTCAAACTGATTCTGTATTCAATAAATATGACCTTTACTGTGTCATATTTATGTCACCAATGCTTGATTTCCATCGAATAGTGTTTTTACAGTTACAGACAGTGCATACCTGAAAACATGTGCACGGAAAGAACAAGCGTGTTCAAAACTTTAGCACCTAAACATTTACTCCTGAAGAGTGTATGTCCAACATATATTTAGACAATAACATGAACAGACATATTGTTGTGGGTTGTCTTAATCATACCAACAACAAAAAGTAAATTATTCAAATCACATACAACATTAACATTTTCAGTGTGATTTTTGTGTCTTTCTGAAGTTTAATACACACAAAAATTAACTTTTTAGCGGGCAAATTAAATGAAGTGATACAACTGTTTTCATTATTGCTATTAGCAGGAATAAATGGACATTAAATGACTTTCTTGCACATTATTTTCTAAAGCTGGACCTGGACAAGTTGTGTACAGCTGAAAGATCACATCAGTAAGAATGCACAGGGCAAAATGGCTAAATCCAGAATCCATGCATTGTGCAAAATGTTAGTTAAATCAAGTCAGCTGCACTGGTGTTTATTACTGTGTCAAAATGTTTGCTGAATAAATTTTCAAATAAATATCTCACCTTAAATTACAATTTTGTCTCAGAGGGCTTCATAATCTGAACAACACACAGCAGCCGTTATCACAGGAAAACCTACATACTTTTTATATGACTTATCTAAACACTAAATTCATGGTGATATTAAATCCATTCATGTGACACACATTAATAGTGCCGGTGTTCTTTGTCAAATGCTGTGATCATGGTAACTTTCAATTTGGCCACTAGAGGGCATGAAATGTAAAGATTTCACACTGCAGTCTGTCGGTTGGAAAAATGGATCTGCAGCAGCCACGGCACACAAGCTTCATGTAAACTGATGAGAAGTCAGATTATTTCCAGTTGATGGTCTGAGTCTGATTAGAAACATGATATATATGACTGCAAAAAGTTGTTTGAGAAAGTTAAAGCTGCAAAAATGTCAGATTTTTTTTGTTTTTAATGTAGCCAAACTCGCAGCTTAATAAATTGTAATGACACAGCTCACCATCACTGGGAATTTCCAGGAGGTCTGTTATCTGTAAAGTTGCCTCTCCTTCAAAGCCGCAGTCTGAGCTGCTTGTGTCACCTGCAGAAGAAATCAAAAGTTGTTTACCCAAGTTGCTCAAGAGCAGGGACTTTCCTTACCTGAGGTGATCTGCAGTTTATTGGTGCCAACACATTTAAAACACCTTTTAATCTACCATTTCAAAGCCTCTTCAACGTCAAGTGAGGTTCTCAGAGTTGATAAGTCCATATTACTTCTCCCATAATAGCAGGTTATCCAAGGTAGTTCACCTCCTATGCAGACCATCAATGTGGGAGAGCTTGTCTTCTGCATGTGCATAATAATGGTTTTACCATCAATGGGATCATATTTTAGTACAAATATTAAGTAAAAGCAGTTTCAGCATGTCTGAAGCCTCTAGCAGATGAGAGGTTCATTAAAGAAGGGGTCAATTGAAAGTCATTGTTTTCATTTCAGTGGATGACCATGGCTTGCATGGGTGGTCAGGGCTCCAAGGATGTGTTCTCCATGAAGATTCCGTGTGAATGTCCACGTCTGTGTGTTCGAAAGAAAAGGAGAGAGGTGCTGCCTTTTGAGGATGCTCCTTGTGTGACTCCTCTCTCCTCCCTGGACGCTGCTTGCTTGTTGTTTCAGTAAACAGAAGGGTCCACAGATGATCCAAGACAAGCACATCGCCACTGCAGCCCACCCAGGAGCCAAGGTCAGGACCACTAACCTTCAGACACATGCACACACTTATTCACTAAACCTGCCTCACAAAGAGAAAAAAAATATTCCACGTTGAATCCAGGGTTTTAGTTGGAACTCTTTCACCTTCAAAACTATTCATTCTAACAATCAGGAAACTCCTAATAAAAGTTTTGGAATACTGCATATTGGAAAACCCAGATAAAAAATACACTTTGTGTTTTACTCCATATTTCCTTCTCTCTGAATGTTTCCATTTGGTGAATGTGCTGTGCTTGACAGCATGACACACCAGTATAAATATTTGAATATTTATACAAGCTGAAATATTTCTGTGACATAATTACCACTTTGTCTCTCAAACTTCACTGCTGAGCGCTTCATTCTCACTGAAGACTTCTAGGGGTAATTATTTCTCACAGCAGTAATAAGAACTACCACTTCTCTCCTATCCGGGACCAGGGGTCTTTGAAACTCAAGAAGATAATTCCAACCCTTCATCTTTTCCAAAAAGAGCAGGCTGTCAGGGGATGGGCTGGACTGTCAGCGAGGGAAAGCAAACAAGATGAGGGGAATAGGGGCGAACGAGACTGGAAGGCATAGGGAAGAGGAAGAGTGAAGAATGGAGCTTCAGAGAGATGGATGGATGATCGAAAAAGGAAAAGAAAAGGCCAGTGACTTCTCCGATGGCCCAGTGCTCACATATGGCTAGGCTTTGCTTGTATAGCCTCACTTCAAGGCAAAGGGCCCTGCAAACATAAATAGTAGAGAGGCTGCAGCTGGAGCAGGGAGGCAGCCGCTTGCTTACTGAGACCTCTCTACACTAAACAATGGATCAAGTGACGCACAGGCCTTTGGCACTGCAACAGAGACCCAGGCGGCTCAGAAAAAGCCTTTCTTCCGTACGTTTATATCTCTACTCTCTCAATATTTACCCCATGGGAAAACACACAATTTTCCATTCCTTTCATTGTGAAAGGAGCAAAAGAGTAGACCTCCCTCCGTTCCCGTTTCATCCACCTTCAAAACAGGACGGGGTCAAAAAGGACAAGGCAAAATATTAAAATGAGGCACTTCTGTACGGCTATTTCTGCAGAATTTCATCACTAAATGATTGCTAGAGCTCCACACAGGTGCTTAGAGTGAAGATTTTTAAGCTGAATCTCCTCTCGGTGCAATTCATTGATATTCACACACACACAGCCTATTTCCAGCCCTGTTGAGGACAGGCAAACAAAATGAGGATTAGTCTCTCTTACTGCGTGAGTCACTGCATTAGAAATTTAGTTTGTACAAGTGTGTGTGAATGTGTGTGCATCTGTGTTATATCTCTTTTATGATGGGGCACAATGGGGAACGGAAGGGCCCAGGAGCCAGTGAATTAACCCAAATTACAGCTAACAGTTGCCTGGGTAACTGGATAGGAATGAGGGGCAAATGGTGTGTAATTTCCTAATGAAGGGGACGAGGGGGGTGAGTTCTTCTTTTTCACATTTAGAGACTTCCTCTGCCTGTTACCGTAACAACAGGAGGACTCCACTTTGTAGTTGTTTGCTTGCTGAGTCACCTAAAAGTGTTTTTTTAATAGGCCTTAGATAGAAACTATTTGTCCTGCTCCCACATAAACACCTGCAATGGTCGAGTTACTTTTACAAGTGAATTACATCCTTACATTTTTTTCATTACATTATTTAATGATTTACAGTATTGCAGGTGCCCTGAGGAGAATTACAATGATCATACATTTGGCTTCTTGAGCCTTAAACGCCCAGAGAAGCTATACTCACAATCGGAGTGTTAGTATGAATGATGGGAGTCCTCATGAAATTAGATCAATTTTTGTTCTTTCATAAGATTTTTGCATTGGTCACCTCTTTAAAAGTGCACAGGGTTCAGTTAGAAAAGGCGATGCAACAACACAAACAATAAAATAAGGATTTGATGACAGTTCTTGGGGATTAAACCACGGTTTTTGAGTGTCAAACTCTTGAAAAGGATTAAAAGGCATATGTGAGCGAGTTTCTGAGCAATGCAGAATACGTGTACACTGCAGGGGGATTTACATTAAACTATTCAGATGTACAGAAACGAAGGTGTAGCTCGGCAAATACAGCCGGATAAGAAATTGTAGGGAAACTATAGCCCTCACATACGCCAACTTCACCTCTGATGTCAAGTCAGGAAGCAGAGAACAAGGAGGAAATAAATTTGATCTGATCCCAATTGACAAATATATGTATAGATACCAGATCTTAAGAAAACCGTAAGGTTTTACAGGGGCTGTGCCATAAAAGAACACTCTAAAATGATTTCATATAGACCTCAAAAAATAACCCTGAGGTACAGAAGAAGGCCTAGGATCAAACTGGGAAATATACTTTTTCCAATGTGTCTTAAGGAAATCTTACCCAAAAAATTATATTGTGTGTTTGATTATTTAGCCACAGATATTGAATATTATGGAGAAATACTTATTCAATTGTCATGGACTTCATTTAATGCAATTTGTGCAACAGTGAGTTCCTAATCAGTGACAGTTTGCAGCTATTCCTAACACATAGCAGAGTGAATGTATGGAAACCTGAGCCAAAAATGACTGGAGGCTCAGGTCAGCACGGGTCAAAACTCATTCACAGTTTTTTACAAATCAAATCAAACTAGGTGTCATAGTCTGACCTCTGAAAATAAACCTACAGGTCCACAGCTGCCTCTTTGCTGCTCTGTCTGACTGTTGAGCATACAAGAGACTCACAGACACCCAGGTAATAGTTACAGGAAATATAAACACACTTCTCACCCTGCCCTTGACATAAGGAGACAAGAAACTAACAGGAGAAGTGGAAAAACACATCATCTCTTCAGCTGCATTTCTTGCGGTCTGCTTGGCATGTAAATAGATTAAAATACAATCATCACGCTGACTTGAGACATTGTCATTTATCACTTCTGTACATCTCACTCCAGATGCTTGGTAGAATCCTGTAGTAAGCATTTAGGATGAGAGGGCTTTGTTTGTCACTGAGCCATGTTAGCTCGCCTCCATTAACCTCTAAACACCTCCAGTCAGTTGGTGAGCCTTTCAATTGTCAGTAAAATGCTAAGCCTCTCCGCTATCTCAACTGAACCAGACTATGATGACAAAAAAAGACAGATATGGATCTGCAAATCTCAGTTGTGGATGAAACAGACAGAGGAACGCAGAGAGGAAAGGGTTTCGGAGGAGAAAGGGCTTTTTATTCTCCTGTCTATGACTTGAACAGGTGTGACAGATGTGTGGCCTCAGTATATATGCATCTGCAAGCACAGTCATATTGTACCACCCAGAAGCGCACACACACATTTACCGACGTGAGTGTTCTGTCGAGGCACACAGTCATTTTCTTTCTCTTGTTTATCGATAGCTATCAGCACTTTCTCATTTTTGCTAAACACCACACAACACTTTCACAGAGCAGCTTTCTTCAGGGTTTCTATCTACTTCAGTGCAACAGCTGAAAGAGGTCAAACACAGCTGTGGGTTTCGGCGCTCTTATGGACTCACAAACACACAAGAAGGCCTTACTTTGTTTTCATATTTGCACAAAGCTGTGAATCTGAGCTGTAAGTTTTCTAAATTCTTTAAAATTGTGAAAATAACTATGGCTGGATAACAGAATTTGAGGCAAACTACAAGTAATAATACGAGCGGATGGTGGTTGGAAGGGTGTGAATGTAATTCGCCATGATTTCTCTGCCAGCTCCACTAAGTCTTCAACTGCTTATTGTTATTTCACTAATAGCACAGCAGCTTCCACTCAGAGCAGCCTTTGAGGCACAACTGAACAGAGCCACAGGCTGCTCAGATTACAGCGCAGGGGAGCCACACCATCAACACTATATGCACACTCTCTCAGGGAGTGGGAGGCGACGAGGGGGTGCAGAGTGACAGAGACATAACAGCCATTAAGGAGTTTTAAGTGATATCTCTGCAGGGCCACCAAGAGTTCTGGGGTGGCTGCCACGGTATTGAATAACGATAATGGCTAACGCCTACAGTGGATTGGCTTTCTCTGTCGAATCGGTCATTTAACGTCATGCGGCAACAGCATTTAAACTGACCCTCTACTTCATATGCACACAAGAAGCCCAAGCTAATTTGTAATATGAACATATGAACGGTGCCTGTGTGATGACAAATGACAGGGCTTCATCAGAGGTTGTGTGAGGGTGAAAAAATGAGTAAAAATTTCCTCTAAACATGCGTATTTTACATTTCCAGAGTGGTTAACACCCTGTTTATTGAAGTAGCAATCAACGCTCTCTCAGTAACTCACTCACTCAGTGTACATTAATAAAAAAGATATAAATGGAATTTTAAATCATCAAATAAAATATGTTGAAAAAATTGGAGGTAGGAAAGCCTAGGCTAAATATTAAAAACAAGTAAAAAAATCCTTTTGACCTCAAACTAAAACAACTAAAACAACTCTGGTCCAATGTAATGTCTCTTCTGTATTATTTTTTCCACAGGAACCTCTCATTAGTCTTCCAGAGACTCTTGCTCTCCTTCTGCTTAAACCTACTTCTAGCAGCAAAGTCAGTGTTGATGCAAACTCTCTGAATTTCGTCTGGGTCTGTTAATCTGTTGATACTCTCCTCGTTGCCCTCATTCAGGATGTCCCAGAAGTCTTTGCAACCACCCTTTGATGCCTGCACTGGTGTACTGACCTGCTGTGCAGATTGTGTGCGTGAATTTGAATCAGGAGGGTTTCTGGATAGGGAAGGTGTGGCAAAACTTGTGTTTACTGATGGCGCCAATGTGGGGGGTGTTTTTGGGGTGTTTTTGTGTTGTACACTTTTGGATTTGGGTTTTAGCAGGTCATCAAGGATTGAGGTATCTCCTATCAGATCTGTTAGGAAGGAGCGATCATTGGAGGTAGAAGGGGTCTCAGAATTTTCTTTCCGCCCTCGTAAAGTTTCAGTTATTCTCAAAGATAATGTCTCCCTTTCTGGTGCTGTGGGTTTGGACACCAGGGTGGACCTGCCATGGCTGAGGTCCGAAGAAGAAGGGGTATCTCTGTCTGTGTGGTTCAGGAAAGCAGCAGCCTCCCCAGACCCCAGACCACTGGTGCTGGCCAGATCCACGCCAAGACCACCACCAGCTCCGAAGGCTCCAGAACTAGAAACACTACCCTTCTTTGTCCTCTTGTGTCCTCTGGCACTGTAGACAGTCTCCTCCTGCTCCTCTGACTCAGGACTTGGAACATCACTGAGAGGTTCTAGCACATTCTTCTGTGAGATCTTCTGCCTTTTGGGGGGTTTTTGAACATCCTCTTGTGGGATTCCAGACCTTTTCTGCAGCACAGAAACATTGGCTTGTGGCATGTCAGGTTTAGTTTTGGATCCAGGATTTTTCTGAGTGTATTTTGCATTTTTGGTGGCTTTGGGCACATCCTGTTTTGGGGTTCTGGTCCCCGTATGGCATTTTGTGGCACTTGAAACAGGTTGTGGGAAGTTGTTTGAGACTGTGTTAGCCAGGTCAGGGTGGTTTAGCGAAGTGTAATACTCTTGTAGCCAGGCCACTCTCTGGGTTGAGTCTCTGCTCAGAATCTCAACTGCAAACTGATGGACTGAGGCAAATTTAAATTTTTCGGCCATTTCCTCCAGCTGCTGCCTACAGAAAAAAGACACGAAGATGGAAAAGAGTGTGAAAAAACATCAACCACATCCAATTAGAGTTTAACCCACATTCACACATGCATATTAAGCACAAAGCCAGAATTTGGCACTTGTGAGCGTACTGTAAGGTACTTTAAATCACACGTAAAACAACGTCTTTAAAAAGCCACAAGGCCTACACTAATAATCAGATATTCTGCGGGCCTGTCAGGCCTAACCTAAGATGAATAGTTCCCTACATATTCAGGCTCATATCCAGACAGCAATGCAGTATGAGGTGTTTTTCCTGAGCTCCTAGGCGGTCATTAAAACGCTGGTCTAACCAGACGCGGGGACAGAAATACTTCAAAGTCACTGGTGGTACGGCAGCATTATGGTGGTGTTATTACCATTTGTGGCTTTCACTGGAAAAACAATAAATAAAAGTGAGAGTCGTAAAACCTGGCATGCATGTGGATTTAAATCATTACATAGCAAGGTTAATTGAGGTGATATCAATATAACCAGTGTGTACTTTCACTCCCCGGTGAGCCTCTGGGCAGAGATACAGTCGTCCCCTTTGGGAGTGAGACTGGAGCCACAGAGGTGTCTGTGTGTTTGTGTACGAGTGTTTGGAAGGAAGGTAAGGGGTGGAGGGGATGCAGCAGGACAGAGTTGTGCGTTTGAGTATTATGTGTCTGTACGTGTGTGTAAATGCTTGCTAGGATGTGTGTGTATCCGTGTGGGTTTGGAAGTCCTAAGGCGATCATTTTTGGTTCGTCCCGGGAGAGCTGCGGTTGTTCAGGGGAAAACTCCTGCACTGTTGGGCTCGATCATAACTGGGTAATCTTTGGCACGATGATGGGAAATCGGTGGAAGGGAAAGCTCAGAGGTGGTCTCTCACTAAATGCGCACACACGCACGCACAAACACAATTACTACAACCCAGGTGGGGGCGCTCAACGCTGTATCCGTGGTGGATTTTGGCCTACTTCCCTACACTGCCAGGAATTCCTCTCCTCTTTCCTTCCATCCCCATTACCACACTTTTTTGACACTAATTCATCCTTTCATCCACTTTTGAGCTCTTATCCGAACCAGACATCTTTCACAGGTTCTATTATCTAGAATCATTTTCACTTTGCTGTGTCTACCATCATATTTACCCTTCTCTCCTTTACCCTTTCTTTTTCTTCTCATGGTAAATCCGGTCATGTCATCTTCTTTCACATACTCCCACCTTATTGGTTCCCCTTTGCTTGTTTTTGCTTCAGCATAATTACAGTAGCTGTCTTCTCCCTTTTACTTCACCTCCGCAACGTTTCACTACCTGCGTATGGCTTTGGGAGTCTCTCCAATGATGAAGGTGGTGTGTCTGGTGTGGTGTACACTCTTTCTGGTAAAGGTGACTGGATGTTCCACACTGGGCTTCTGCTGCCTGACAGTTGTAGGGCAGGGATGACTGTCTGGTACACTCTCCAAAAGACTCTGGTAGAATCAAACAAGAGTGAAGTGTGACAGAAGCAGAGATCAACATATTTGCAAGCTGAATTATCTTCGCCTCAGACAGAAACACAGGTTATTGCAATGAAGCTAGCTTTCAACAAGCAATAGCTGCTGTATATTGTGAAAACAATTACTTGTTAATAACCACTGAGCTGCAGTTAGGCAGCAAACATCCATTTTAATCTTGTAGTGAGCACGTGCATCTCATACAGTACTGGCAAGCTTAATTCTGCATTCAAATATGCAGTTGGCAGACATGCTTTAGCGGAAAGTTACGTTTTTAATGTAATTTGTTTTATTTAATCAAATTTGGAATGGTAAACAGTCCAATTCATCTCCAAACTTTAAGAAACCAATAAAACTAAAACTATTCAACAACACCAAACATTCCCAGTGACAGGAATTTATTTATTTAAAATTTTGCATTAATTGATTCTTTACCTAGTCATCATCTCGGGGGTCAAGTGCTGGAATGGGACCGTGGCGATAAAATCTCAGTATTATACACTACCGTTCAAAGGTTTGGGGTCACCCCGACAATTTCATGTTTCCAATGAAAATTCAAACTTTTGTTCATGCGCTGACATAATTGCACAAGGGTTTTCTAATCATCAATTAGCCTTTCAACATGATTAGCTAACATAATGTACCATTAGAACACAGGATTGATGGTTGATGGAAAAGGGCCTCTGTAACCCTATGGAGATATCCCATTAAAAAACAGCTGTTTCCAGCTAGAATAGTCATTTACCACTGTATTTCTGATTACTTTAATGTTATCTTCATTGAAAAAAAACGCTTTTCTTTCAAAAATAAGGACATTTCTAAGCGACCCCTAACTTCTGAACGGTAGTGCAAGTCTGAAAAATCACTGTGTACCTCCTGTGTGCCTAGAAGCTCGTTGGCTGGAAGCTGTGAGTACATTTTGCGTTCAAATACGTCTCGTACAGCAGCTCTACTGATCAGCTCTTCTGCTTTGCTCCCACCCACAACACGTTGGTTAGAGTGGGTGTACGCCACCTCCTGCACGCCACCTTTAAACAAAAATGTACATTATTAATGTTGAAATAAAGTTAATTAAAAACTCCCTAGCATAATAAAATAAACATCAGATCTCACCTAGCATGCTGTCAATGGTTCCATTCATGTCTTTGGATGCTGGAGATTTCTGGCTTTTCAGACTTGTAAATGAAACAGCTTTTCCTGCTTGTCTCTCTGTTGCAGCTCTTTGTCCATGTTTTTGCAGTTTAGCTCTGGATCTTTCTTTCTGTGGAGTTGTATTTTCATCCTCTGAAGATGTGAATGTTTCTATGTCTTCTGAGTATTTCAATCTTGCCTTGTCCCTTACACTTTGTTTCTTTTTGCTGCAGTCCAGCTTTCGTTTCCCCTTTTCTCCTCCCCTGTCATGTGAATTTGAAGCATCTTTTTTGGAGCACATCTTTGCCTCCAATTCCAAATCTTCAGATTCATCTGAGTAACCTTCAAAGCAGTGTGTTTTTGGAACAGTAGTTCTGAGGATATTACCTTTCTTTTTGTCTGGGGAAGAGTTTTCATCACTCTCTTCATCAATTGAATTTTTTTCATTTATCCACCGTTTCTGGCCCTGTTTCCCTCTCACAGCAAAATCATCCTCTTTCAACAGTTTTCTGTCTGAACCGCTGGATGTGTCAAAGGTTGTTGCTCCTAATTTAGGGAGACTGACAGGACCATCTCCTGTATTGGAGCCCTTGCAGATCCCAGTGGAGGTATCCTCCGTCTTCTGATCCTCAGCTTTTTCTTCAAGAGAGCTCCCTTCGGCACCTGAACTACTGTCCCCATCTGCTAACTCTGGCTTTTGTTTGACCCTTTCAAGGAGGCTTGAAAAACCATGCTGGAGGAGACTCATTCGACCAGGGCCAGCGGAAGCATTCTCACTCCTGTTGCTATCATCTGCACTTGGCTTTGAGGCCTTTTTCTTAAGCCCTTCCATATCCTCATCCTCTTCAGTCCCACTGCTGAAGTCCAGTACCCCTCTGAGAACAACTGATGCACCTCCGCTCACCTTGGTTGGTACGTCATTTGGTAAAGGGTAAATTGTAGGTGAAGAACCTCCAGGTCCCTGAAATAAAAGAGTAGAAACAAAGAGCTCAAGAAAATTATTAGCAAACAATATGGCACAAATGGTGCAGGTAGTACAAGAACAAAACAGACATGACAACTGTAAATGAAGAAACTTGGCAACAAAGGCTACAAATTCCTTATTCCCTTGTTCATACCATCGTCAGTGGACCAGCTCATGTGAGATTTCATTGTGTAATACGTAACAGATGTTTTCTAACAATAAATTATGAAAAACATCAGTGTGATATATGCCCTCCATCATGATGTAATATGAACATAACAACTAGGTCATCACATTTCCCAGAGTAATGTGAATGGGGCTTGAATTGGCCACCAACAGTGACTGTAATTTCCCAAAATTTGTGAACTAGATGACTTTTCCCAGCTTTTGTGGAGCTTGTGTGCATGTGTGCTTACAATCCTCGAGCCTCTTTCAGCATGTGTTAAAGCACCCCAGTGTATTCTATATTTTTTTAAGAATCTGAATGGTCTCTGTGGAGCAGCAGTGCTGTAAAAAAGACAGTGTGCTGTGTCGTGCAGGCCTGGCTGGGAAAAGGATGATAAGGCATATCATTGTGTAAATAAATAGCTGAAAAGTAGAAGGCAGACTTCAGTGTGGTCTGCTCCTTCCATTAGGACTCGACAGTAATTATATCCAGCTGTTTCAAACAGCATCAGCAAGAAAGTGAGACAAAGAGAACCTCATCCTTCAGTGTCACTAAATTACAAAGGATTGAGTGTAAAATATGTTCTGTGAGCCAAGGTCTGTACGTGGTACTTCACTCAGAATCTGCTATACTTAACGTTTTTAAGAAGTACTAAATAGTTTCTGTCTGTAAGCTTAAAAGTTTGCTGTACAAAGTTTCTAATTTTCACCCTGTCAGAACATTAGCTGCAGTCTGCTTAAACGAGACTGCGTGGGCTGGTTGACTGACAGATAGGTTGGTATACCCTCTTTCACATGGGAATGGAGGATGAGGGGGCCGCTTGGGGAAGGAGATGGCGTGAGGGATGGGAAAGATGAGTGGCCTATGTTCTGGGTCTCTGAGAACGGCAGAACTACTCACGCCAACTCCCTTCGTCTCCTCCTCCTTCTCTTCGCCTCTGTGTGTGCTTGTTGTCATTACACCGGCCTCTACTTGTCCTTCTCGCTGACAGGAAGAGAAACACATTCATCACAACACAAACATTTCATTTGACAACATCAGCTCAGTGTTGTTCTGATTATCAACAAACACCTTTATAATCTTTCAAATTTCCATTTTACTGAGCGTAACACTGAGTGTATTTGTACAGACATGAGTATCTGCCTTGACGTAACAAAAACACAAACATCATTATTTTAGGGGTAATAAACAACACTATTTTGTCTTTTGGTGATGAAAACTTAAACATACTTGGCAATTTATTTGAGTTAGGATTGACATGTTAACTAATTTAAGTTCATAATATAAAAAATACAGGATGCTTGTTTCCAACAAATACAGTAGAGCAGGTTAGGTTAACGATCACACAAATTTCTGATTAATTATGTTAAATTGCTGGTTTGTAGTTGTAAACATCACGTGTTTGTTAAATAGCATAGGTTTATCAGTAACCAGGACAACTGTATTTATCATGCATATGAGAATATCAAAAATAGATTTGTTCCATGTAAGCACAATGTCCTAAATATTATTAAATCTGGAAAAACCCTCATAATAGGGATTCTCCTGTCTATGTAAACACAATGCACTACAAGAGTACCTAAAGTCATGATATTCAATGGAAACAACAGTCAGTGCTACATGCCTTATATGTCTTATATCACACCAAAAATACTCAAAGTGATAACAGTTTTCTTATGGCCATATAGTCTGATGAGGGTAGAAGTAACATTCAAATTTTACATTTTATGAGACCCTGTTTTGCGACTGCGGACATGAGTCAGTGGGACGAGGTGAGTCCAAGCAGTACGCCAAAGTACAACACATCATCAATCAAACCGTAAAAGACGTGTTGGCTATCTAACCTCTAGAACCTGGCGGGTGAGGCACGTCCCCTGGGTCTGCAGCCTGAAGAGGTTTTTGAGCCCAAACAGTTCCCCCTTATGGACGCCATGCCCCTGCACTGCCTCAAAATACCGCCGGGCACTCTCCTTCCCAACAACTGAGGATTGCAATTGCTGGAACATAGGAGGGAATGTGTGGAAATGCAGTTCTCAAACAAAATCTGTATATTGCACTGAAGTGAATTTTAAAATGAAGTTTAAAGTAGTTTAAAATAAAAATCATCTTGTCTCATACATTTGAGAAATGCTTGCATGTAAAATCAGACAGCAAGTACAGGCTTTTTGTTTTTTAACAAGAAACCTATCCTTGCTGTCTCATGTTGGACAGTCCTCTAATTAAGGACTGTCCAACATCTGGTATTATATGGTGCTGCAGTAAGTGGCCTAGAAAGACAACACTGAATATTTTTGTCATTCATTAATATCACTGTTCAATCAAAGACTTGGTATATACTAGTATATGTAACATTTTATAAAATGTATACATCTAAAACTGTACATATCCAGGCAAGCATCTTGCTGAGGTCACAGTGACTCTTCGGCCATTTTGTGAAGTACCTGTTTGTAAATTTGTCGGAGGTAGATAACCTCTTCTACAGTCCCCAAAGAGATCAGCCGAAGAACATTCACATCTCTGCACTGACCAATACGATATGCCCTGGTGACAGACAGCAACAATCACACAGGCTTCACGCATGTCATTGGCACAAAGTGCTACAATAATACAAACCATTTACATCTTGATTTTGGACACTGCACGCAACAATTAATAATTTCCAGAAAATCTAGTTTGCAGTTTGGGTAAGAAGGCTACAACAAAATGCAGTTACAAAGCATGATGTCTACAGGCGAAAAATGGTAAAGACTGTAATGTGGCACTCAACCTACCTGTCAATAGCCTGTAGGTCGTTGGCTGGGTTCCAGGTGGGGTCAAACAGCACCACTACATTGGCACCTACAAAGTTAAGACCAAGACCACCTGCCCTAAAGGAAGATACACTTGCATTACTACACTCTTACTAAAAAAAAACACCTATTTCCATGCAGCCCATATTGCTGAATCATAATTTCATTCCATAATACAACTTATGACCTAAACACAAAGCACTACTAGTTGTTGGTAAGCTCCATCTACAATCAGTAGGGGCCTTTTTCTCAACCACCTCTCATTTGCTTGATTTTTTTTTTTTATTATAAACGACAGAAAATCAAAATAGTATCTGTGAAATTTTTGCTTGAAATATCAAATACTTCCCGAGGGAATCTTGCATGTTTTCAGTCCTCCAAATTTAAAGCTGTTTTTGAATGACAATATCTCAGGAACTATTAAAATTAGATAAAAGCCTGAAATTTTCATCGTTTTTTTTTTCCTTGCAGATCAAATCCTTGCACTTTTTAAATTTATTTTTTCAAGCCACTTTATATTGTATTGTTTACAGTGTGTCAATACTGTACTATTTCATTCTCATCCCTGTACATATTGTAAATATTATTACTACTATTTTATTATTATTTTATTACTGTTATTATGTTTATTGCTACATAAGCTGCTGTAACAATGTGAATTTCCCCTGGCGTGGGGAGAAATAAAGGACTATCTTATCTTAAATAGTCTCTTATTAGAGGTGAGTTGAAATATGGAAAAAAAGTGAAGCAGTCACAAAAAGTCCCATCTTTGAGCACACATCAAGTAGCTACATGTCACATTATTACAAAACAAAACATACAGTACACGTAATATGAAATACTTGGTCGAGCAGAAAGTGTTCTAAAAATTTGATGATTTGAAATGGAATGACCCTGCTATTAGTTTTACTATTTTCAACTAACATGGTGGAAACCAGGCAGAGGTTGATGTGAGTGGAGCTGTTGAAGTCTTTGACAATCTGAACTCTCTCTTTGGATTTGGTGGATCCGTCCAGCCTGCTGAAGTCCAGCCCCTCTGCCATGCAGTAGCTCTCCAGCACATCCAGCAGCTGACAGGTTCAATACAGATTAAACATTTAAATAAGTTTAAAAGAATATTAATCGACTGTGTGAAATCATTTCTGATATCTAAATCAATTATGTGAATGCACCAACTGTCAAGGCATGAGAGATAAAACGTAGACACTACATAAACAAAGCCACACAAAAGAATCTCCACTGGATCATATTGGGATTGTATATTTATAGATATACTATACGGCTAACGCTGAGGCTTGCCATGTAAGAACTCTATCATTGAGGAAAAATAAAAGGTTAGGTCATGAAAATATGACCTCATAGTAGCCACAAATATTATCCTACTGCATCATATGACAGTAACCCTCACACTCTGCCGATTCTAATTATCTTTAATTGCTCTCACTTCTTTGAAATCCCAAGGCTTATCTATTAATCTGATAAAATATCAGGAGAAAGCCATCTCGATTACTATTTTTTCTGTAAACAAGTCATCTCCTCTCCCAGCAGGGGCAATTAATAAGGTGCACTTAGACCTGCTGCTGTGTTCAAGGACAGAATTGATGTGAGTATAAAACTCTACAAATAAAGCAATTCTGACACCATCTAAAATCCCTTTTAAACGTATTACCTGCTGTTAATCCAGTTCTGGCAACAACATATAAATCTGAACTCAGACATGCAAAGTTACTGATTCACAAAAAAAACAGAAGAACACACAAGATACCCACACAAACGCAGCTCTCACCTTGGTCGAGAGAGAAAAAATGAGGACTTTATCCCTCTTTTTCAGATAATGTTTGAGCAGCTTTTGCAAAACCTAAAAGAAAAGATAAACATACTGACATCAAATGAAACAGCCTGTAAGGAGCAGATGACAGAGACATTGCGTCTGTGCTGTACCTTCATTTTTCCACTGTACATTGGGTCTGACAGGGCTTCAAATGCTTCATCTTTACATCTCTGCACAAAGTCTGGAAATTTCTGGAACACCTTTGTACAAACGGCACTCACATACTTCTCCTACAAGAAACAAAGATGTCATTTTGATGAACCAAATCCAGCAAGCATTATGTGAATTTAGAATCTACGTGATTCTACCTGTTTCTTGCTGGTGCCTGCAGTAGACTGAAGCAGAGCTGTGTGGTTGGCAACCTTCCTTAATATGGCTAGGTAACTAAAGTACAGCTGCTTCATTTGAACACCTTCAGAATTTGCCTGCAGGAGAAGAAATTTGTATTACCTACTAGATCAATACAGTTTTTTTAAGCCACACACAGATGACCTTTATGCAAAAGCAAAATTTATAAATCCCTCTCTGCATTTAAAAGATGAATTACCTTTTAATTGTAGCACATTTTAATGCTGTGTTTTGAATTAGTGTTTTTGTTTCGCACTCTTCATAAAAATTGAAATTCAGAAATACAAGACCATAAAATAAAAGTATCTCTGCAGAGACTGCAGCTAAGAATGAAATATATTTAGTTTGGCATAGATTTGACACATTAAAGTCATTTTAAAAATGTGCAAATTGAAAAACTATATCACAGACATTTCCTGAAATTTTAGAGGGGATCTGTAGAAAGTACCTCAACCTGTACAGTTAGGTTTTTCTCAAAAGGTTACAAGGCATACGTCAGCACAAATGGATAAAAGGGACGAAGGAACCTTATAGCAGCAGCCCCTGCGGGTGCGTCCACTTTGACAATGGCATTTCTCTGAGGACCTCAGCAGTAACTTCACATCCTCAGTGTCCAGCACTGCCTGATACACAGTCTGCTGGAAGTCTGTCAGAGAGCAATACACCACCTAGGACAAAATAAAACAGCAATTTTATTATCATGGCACATGTAGATGTGAGCTTACAGAAAGAAAGTCTGACTTAGTTTGACTTATCCAGTCTTACCCTGTCATCCTTCTTGGGCAGTTGTTCTTTGATGAGAGCTTTAGTCCTTCTGAAGAACAAATGAGAAATCTTCCTCACCAGGGCTTTGACAGTTTTCCGTCCTGTAGCTAAGGCACGTTTGGTTGCACTATGCTTCTGCCCTTGCTCAATGGGATCTGAAAACTTGTTCTTGAAATTCCCTAAGTTGCCAAGACAACCTGGTGCGGCCCTAAAGAAAATAAAATAATATATATAAACAAGCAATAACTATTTTCAGAAAAAATGAAAATCCAAATTGTGTTTGCAAACATGCAACTGTTTTCTAATATCAAAGTGTCTTAACCTACCAATCCATAACACACCATAACTCCTCAAGGTTGTTCTGTAAGATGGTGCCAGTGAGACCAATTCTGATCTGATGGAAACGTAAGTGCAAAACTAGCATCAAAAATATGACCCCAGTGCAAACCTAAGCTTACCATTATTAAAGCTGCTCATTATGATGGTGACATCTCAGATTCACCAGTGTGAAGACAAACAACATCAGCACTCTCTCTCATAGACTCATTATTAGTTAGACAATAGCAATGGCATTCTGAAATAACGAAACAAACATAACAAAATCTCTGACCTTACATCTCAGCTCCTTCATGGCTTGAGTGATCTGAGAGTTTGGATTTTTTATCTTGTGGGCCTCATCCACAACCACAGCAGACCAGTCTATTCTGTAGGAAGAGCATGAGTATATTTTAATGCTAAAGCACCAAAAAACACACTGCTCAGCATACAATTCATGACATGTTTAAGAAATGCATAAATGTATAAATAAAACATATTTATTCTGCTTCATTATGAGTGTTAGGAGCATGTTTCTTACTTATTAAACTGATCCAGACAGAGGCGAAGAGTCTCATAGGTGGTGAGAGCAATCTCTACTCGTCCTTTCCTGATGCGAGCCAGCTCCTCCTCTTTTCTCAGCCCGTGGACCACCACACATTGAAAGTGACCCCATGTGTCCAGTTCATCTTTCCAGTTATAAAGCACTGACAGCGGGGCCACAATGAGGAACATCTGGATCAGAAAACAGAAACACCAAAATCACGCTAGTGACCTCAACACTATTTGCTGCACTTCATCGAATACATCTAGCATTTGGAAAAATGTCTTCTTTTTCTTGACAAAGTATTTCATGATACAGAGCATGTCCTTATGTTAGTAGCATATTTTAATACCCACTTTGCCAGGATTACTTTGCTTGGAGGGCATCTGACTCTGCAGAAACTGGGGCCTGTTGTTCTTGACGTCCTCCCATGTGCCTGTTTTGTGCAACACAGCAGCAAGAAAACCAATGACCTATGGGGCAGAGAGAACAAACACAAGCGAGTCATGAGAAACCATGTGAAGAAGAAATGCTGGCATTTTAACAGTTCTGAAGACAATTTTGCAGTTGGAAATTAAACTTTGTACCTGCACAGTTTTACCAAGTCCCATGTCATCACCTAGTATACAGCCTCTGGAACGAACGTAGTTGCTGTAAATGAACCTGATACCTTCCCTCTGGTAATCCCTCAAGTATCTGTTGATAGTGTATGGAACTCGATCCTCATCAGCATCACTCAGCTGTAGCGGGACCCACACCCTGGGGTCTGTGACAATGCTGGGAAACACAGGTTTCTCCTGGGTGAAATCATTCAAAGCTGGTCTCTGAAGTTTCAAGACAGGTATGGTTTCCTTGTGTTTTTCCTCCTCTTGATTATGGTCAGTGAATATCACCCAGGCTGTGTCATTATGTTGAGAAGTGGAGGTCAGTCTCTGGATAGTGGCTTCTCTCAGGGTGCCATCTCGTGGGTTTGGAGCCAGACATCTATCACCTTCACGCCATGCTGCTGTGAAATGAAGCTGATGCTGTATTAATCCATTGTGATTTGCAATATACGGTTTCGTTCCTCATCACAGGTAGATGGAGAGCATGGTTGTGTCAAGGAGTTTAACAGCCCATACCTCAGTCACAGTGGAAATTTGACGTTGGAGAGCAATAATCTCCACAAATCTTTACAGAAAATGTTAAAAGGCATTAAATACCTTTGTACTATCCACCATACTTTAAATGTTCACAGTGATTAGATAATCCAATCATAGCTTTTCTCACTAAAAGAAAGGCAATTGATATAATGCCAAGGAGGAACAAAACATTAGCTAGCTGCTTTACATAGCGTTACGGTTTTTTGTTTTGTTTTTTTTTAAAACTGTGAAAGAGTGTAACAATAAGTAAAAACGTGCTTTACAAACCTTTTCCAGCTGCAGAGGTTGAAGCCATCGGGATACTTTAAATATCCTCACTGGTCTTCAGTCTGTGTAGGAAAAGTCACCGCAGCTTGTTAGCTAGCTTGATTAGCTTAGCTAACATTTACGACAAAGGAAAACGCTGCAGTGGACGGGAACAGAAAACGTATTTATGTAAAGTCACATCGTCCTGAATAAGTTGCTCCTAATTTTTCCTCCTTCTAAGTTCATTTATGTGTCGAAAAGGCAGAAACAGACACAGCAGGACCAGCTGCAACTCTTCTGCTGCTCCCTCATTGTTTATCTATTTTCAGCACCGGCTCCGCACTTTCGACACATTTCACCACTTTAGAATAATTTTTTTAAAAAATTCTTCTGCACAAATTAGAAATCATTTGATGATATTATTTTAAACAATGGATGATTTTGTGACTTAAATTTTTTTTTAAATTTCTCACATCTATGTTTGACATTGTGTTGAAAGTGCTGCACACAATCTAAACTGTTTCCATTAAACTCAATACAATGACAGTGATTTTGGTACACTGCAATCCAAAAAATGTTTGAATAAAATTTGATTAACAGTCAGTGTGAAATATTGACACCTAATCATGCCAATTTTGCTCTGCTTCCTTGTCATACAATTTGCACAAAAAAACAAAAAAAAACCCCAAAAAACAAAACAAAATTCTCTTTGGTTTACTCTATTCTATTCTAGATGCACAGCTTTTAAGGTACTGTATGCAGGTTGTTTCAAACATCTTGGACAACTGCCACAGCTCTTCAGTTTTTATCCTGTCCTTTTTCCTTTCGTTGCTGAAAACGAAACATTTAAGGTCTTTGTCTCTTCCTGCAGAATGTGCTGATCAGATGCCTTTTTGCATGCTGGATAAGAATCTAAACACATGAAGTGTCTAAAATGTATTTGCTATCTTAAGCCTACCTTTTACACTTTAATTTCTTGCTCATTTTAAACCTGGTGTTTCATTTATCTAGTCATATTATACAATGCTTTAATGTTATCTTTAAACAATAAATGCAATAATTTCCCAGGTTACTCTGCACAGCATAGCATTTGAACTTTGAGTCTTTGTATTATGTGTCATTGAGTGTATGCATTAGTTCCTTGTACGGACATAATTTGGCATGTGTGCCAAAAGTAATAAAACTACTGGAAGATAAATTTATCATTATATGGACAACCTAAAAACAGACACTTTTAAATAGAATAGAGCGCGGATGCTGCCGGAGGACTGACGCCGAAGAGATTTTCATATAAAGGCAACAACAGTACCATCATATCAGCCTAGACTGCTCATCAATTACAAGAATACCACACACGTCTGACCTACGCCTGATCCGAAAAAATGCAGTAAAATCAAAACAAGCATGTTTGTCCTTTGATCTGGGTGTGATATGATAGTAATCGATAAGGTCGGTTTATGATTGTCTGTTGCTATGCAGAACAGGCTTGTAAACACACAGTAACACGGTTTCAGTTCTCCATCCCCGACTTGACTTTCCCTAAACGCTGGCCTTGGTGCTCCAGATGAGGCACGACTAGCTCCACTCCTCGCCATGGTACACTGCCATACAAAAATGGAACTTTTTGTTCCTGCTTTCTCAACACTGGGAATTTATAGGGCAGCTGCCCCAGATGTTCTCATAAAGAAAGCCCAAACACTGATGTCAAACGGTTTACATACTGCACTAGATCTCACACACACTTGTTCTCTCACTGAACCACAGGGGCCTTTGCTGGCCTCATTTCCAATAATACATTACCGCTCAAGCAGATAGAGGTGGGATAAATAGATCATTGGCTGTAGATAAGAAGTTCTCATCAACAGTCATTTTCACAGATGACTAGCTGAGTTTGTTGAGTGACTGTGTCAAGTGGGCCGTGATGGGTTTTGGTTTAAATTCCTGAAATCAAGTGTTGGTTTTCAAAAGCAAGTATAGCGTTGCTCCTTTGTGAAATTGGAGAATATGTCCCAGTCTGGGAAAACTTTTAATTTATGATGTTGGAAAACGTGCCACAGAGCAAGAATTGAACCAAAACTCTTTGTATATGTTGCTTCTTGCTCTTCAGTCCTTCACACAAAAAGCAACTTTCCATGCAGAAAAATGCACAATTGTCCATTATCTCAAAGTATAGAAAAATGAACATTCATTTAGCTGTTCTGGAAACAGTGCAAAGATCCTTTGCACAAATAAAAGTTGTAACTCTGCAGCAATATTTTTGAAATTATACTGATGCAGAAATGTCAAAGTAGAATTTCAGTTTTCATTCATCAGTTTGTGTTTGTAGCTTTTCTTTTCAGTGACTCTGGCAGAGTAAATAATGCAGTGTTTTATTCTGAAATGTGGATGAATTATAAGAATTATTATATTACACTATTATAAGAAACAACCAAAAAAAAAAAACACTCAAATTCCCAGAAGCTTTTAAATCTCTGCTTGAGTAAATGCGTTTAGCTACTGGCTTAGTTACGCTGTTGTTTACTAACAGTTGTGTACATAGTATAGCATCATCTTTGGGGCTTTTTTCGAGATGCCTCTTTAAGTGACGTCATTTTAATCACATTTTAATCTGTTGAAACTAAAAGGGAACATTATATAATTTTTTTAAAAATCCAATCAGGAAGGTTCATTCTTTTGCATCCATCATGCAATTTCCCCACTGGCTTTCCTTAAACCCACCTGGATTTACTTTCTTTCCTTTTTCCTCAGAATGATGTGTTTCCTGCAGCTATTACTTTGCTGAATCAAGGTTTGATTCAAATAAAAACATAGTGCTGGACCAGACGTTTGCTAAATTCCTGTCGATGGTCAAAGTCGGTGGCTGGAGAGGAAGACCCGTATCAAAGTCTTTTCCCATTCTCAAGAGCTTTGGAAACACTCTTGTGTTCCACCAAGTCTTTCTCATGAGTCAGAGGCTCTGCCATGGGCCAGAAGCAATTACTAAGATGCCAAAAATGACAGTTGCAGCTTCATAAACACTGATTGCACAGATGGAAAATTAGGTTGATAATTCATACTTTTTTTCTCATCTGTCTTCTCTCTCTAACTCCCCCACTTGCTTAATTCATCTGCTTCATTCATTCATAGTGTCACCTTAAGAAGTTGAGGTGATATAATATGTCTAAAATCAACATATCCTGCATAGCTTTTTAATCAAAAGAGACAGTGTTTGGAACATCATTATGCTAAATACAGTTGCAGCGATGGTTAGGAATTGAGTTACAAAGGCAATAATGTGGAAATTTTTCAAAACTTGAATGTATCTTAGTCTATGAAACATTGTACCTGTTTCATGGTAAGGATTTTTTTTCTTATTATTTTATTGCAATTCCACTGTATTGGTGCTTACGCTTGATTTTAAGGTGTTTAATATCCTTCATTTGTTGACATGACATCTTTAATGAATTCGGATCCCAGGCTTGGTCTAATTAGGACTGACAGCCACATATTTTAAAAGATGTTTTTTCATATCCCACAAGGTCCTTTTAACTTCTGCTGTCACAGCTGTCATTTCTCAAATGCGGCTGTCATCTTGTCGTTCTCATATTTATCATTTCAACAGTGAAGGCTCGTCAGCAGCTAGTCAATGTAAATAGTGTCTATTCAGCAGGGCTGGAGACAAAGTGCTGCAATTCTTTTCAGTAAAGTTGTATAAACCTTGAAACTCTTCCAGGCAGCTTTGAACATAATCCAGTTTGTCTTATCCCTGAACCTCTGGCTCTCGTACACTCTCTCCTCCAGGTACTGATGAGTGAATTCTCTGTAATTGTCACTGAGCTCTGAGACTTACAGCTGCAAGCACTGAAGTAGGAGAAGGAGGATATAAGAAACCACTTACTGTCATTCTCATCTCTGTCACGGTTATGACTCTAATTTTCACCTATGATTATGGAATCCCTCTGCCTCTGCTGACCAGTTTGGGGCCACAGACAGCTATGATGACACAACTGATTCTGCTCAGCGAGTTCATTTACAACGTAGAAGCCTCTGATGACCCAAATTCGATGGCTTGTCCCTTTTGTCCTGCAGTGAAATGGAAAACTCTGCAGAGAAACATATTTACGATCAAACTGCCTCTCATTACACTGCAGCCTCATAGAGGAGCCTTTTGTTTGTCCACTTTGGCCACACTAAGCACATCAACCAGAAAGTATAACTGACTGTGGCGTCTGTGCATATGGGTATATAATGTGTGCATCCTTGTGCTTGTTGTATAGTTTGTGTCTTACTATCAAAGGCTCTTTTACAGCAGCTGACAAAAACTGTGTTAAGAGCCTCTGATTTCTGTTTGCTTTACTTCATTCTGGCAGCAGCCGCATTCCTGCTGCCAGGCTTGGTGGACAGTCACAAAGCGTTTGATCGTGGAATGAAATCTTCCCCAGGACAATATTTCTCCCTCTTCCACCCTTCTGAACCACCCCTAACCCAACATAACACCGACCGGGTCTCAAAGAACTGCATGACTGCACGTCTCAACAATGAGGCCACACAAAAAGCGTCGACTCAGCAGAACTGGATGTCCATTTCTCAGGCGTTTAAGCATGCAATTATGTTCCCCTCCACTCCCCAATTCACAATCAGGATCGGGTGGGGAGTACAACGTGGTGTCTGTAGTAGTTCAGCTCCTACATGGAGGACATGCGGAGACAAGAGGGCACATTGGTGTCTTAAATGGCAGGATTTGCTGTATATATGGGTGAGATATCTATGTGCTTGTGTGGTTGGGAGATTATATAGCATGTGACACAATAATTTCCTGCATAGGGGTATTTACATGTAACATACCTTAGAACAAAATCTCCATAAAGCAGCATCATAGCCCAATAGATGCCACACATGATATGGAAATGTATGGAGCCTTTTTTTTTTTTTTTTTTTTTACTGCTGGTATGTGTAATGCCCTTATGTGTATGTGTTTGCATATTTGTGTTAGTGTTTTATGGGATGTTATTCGGTGGGGAGAGGTCCTGCTGAGGGCTAGGCCATGCGTCCATGCATGCAGCGCACACACATTCACCATATGGGGTCCAGAGGGGCTTGCAGGGCCAGGCCAAGCCATGCTTATGGACCATTTAGCACACATTGCTTTCTCCTTCATGGCTGCACTGCTCTCCTCCTAATATGCAAGTCAGAGCTGGAAAACTTTACAGTGAATCACAAAGACGGGCCCCACAAGACACATAGCCTCTAACTCGAAGGATATACAAGTCTGTATTTATTGGCATATTTGTGGAGTTTTCCATTTTCCTTCATGTTAGTTTCTTGATACTGTAGGATACTATCTATCTAAATCTGTCAGTGGCACTGTAGCATTTAGTGTTACCTGTCAAAGCAGACTATTGTGATATACAACCATAAACCCAGTTAAGAGAAATATGGCTTCTTTATGGTCCTATGTAGCAATGTAGCACATACTTTTTACTCACTTTCTTGCTGGACAACATACATTGAAATCCTATACTTGTTACACTTCTCCCCTTTCGACTTCTTCTTTTGGACAATGTGTTGCACCACGGCTTTACCCACAGTTTTGAGTCCACAACTGATGATGTTTCAACTTCAGCTTAGCATTGTCTGCCTGCGTTTTCACTTGTCATATGAAAATGACATATCCTTTTTGCTTCCGACCCAGTATATAAAGATCTTAGTCATAGAGATTCTACTTTTCTACTTGCCACCAATTTCTAAAAACATACACTGGACTTTGGGATATTCAGACATTAAGACTATTTTGAACTTACATAACTCATACAAACTGAAAGGCACACATTGTGCTGTGTATCGCAAATGGAACTGCTTAAACTATTATTGTTTTCTTGAAGAATGTACAAAATCATTGTGCATTCTCCACCGACAGATGGATATTTTTCATTGAAGGTGATTTTGCTGCTGAACAATGTGAACTCTTCAGTTAGCTGGCCAGTGGGTTGCATTCAAAATACCTCAAAGAAATTGTTATTTGTCATTTACAAAATGACCTGATAGTAGCAATATTTGCTCAGACAGCTGTCAAATTTAGTTCCAGAAATTAATTTTAGAGGAAATTCTGCGCAATGTGCCATGGGGACGTTGGTTATTAGCATAATCTGATATATTTAAGCATATTTTATTTGTTTACTGTTGTCTACTTTATAGAGAAAACCTTGCTCTGTTATTCATTTAGAATTTGCTGTGTTGGTTTGATTTTTTTTTCTGACATATTTGGATAAAACAAAACTGAAGAAGGTAAAATGGGAATTGATAAGCACTGATATTCTGTCTTCAAAGAGATATATTGTTGGTTTGGATATATGTACTCAGCGTGTGATAATATTACCGAGATTGAAAACATCTAATTTTGTGTCCCAAATGTGCTCTTTAAGGCTTCTATTATATGAAATCATTATCAACATATATCATCTCCCCTTGGGCCCAACACTTATAAACATTTTAACTGAATACAGAATTGACCCAGAACTTCCAAAACCCTCTTTTTTTCATCTATCTCCCTTCTCTCCCTACTCTCCTCTCCTCCTGTTTTTTTTTTTTTTTGCTACTTCTCCATATCTCCTCCCTCCTTTCCTCCTTTCATGCATCCCTCCCTCTCTCAGTTTGTCTGTGTGTGGTCTGGAGACACTGTAAATCCCCAGCTCACACATGGTGCCACCCAACGCGACGCTCAGGCCTCCTTATCCGCAGTATCAACTACCATGTCAGACCAACCAGGTCAGGGCCATTTATGCCTTTATACTTCCTCCAAGATGACTCAATGAACTCTTTCCACTTACATAAGAAGACAGTATCTAACCGCTTTGATATGCAATAACTAGTAAGTTATCCATTCTCACACGTTCTGATTCTGGTTCTCTGTATGGTTTGTCTGGTTTGTGGCTATCATTGTGCAAAAAAAAATCTTTTGTGCTTATCTTCTACTGTCTGATATATCCTCATGATCCTGTTGGATGAGCTGAAGTACCCGTCTCATCCAAATGTCGCTTTGAATAGATTCAAGAGTACTATTTTAAAAGTGTTTACTGTAACAATACTTTTTTCATACAAGTGAATTGTTTTGCAGGTTTGCATACAATACTATCACAAGAAGCAGCAGAGGGTGGACAAAGCTGACTGTAACTTGGCACGTAGGCATATCTTTTTTTGTGGATTTTGGTTAAAATCACATCCCCTATCTGCAACTATAGAAGCACCTGCACCCTGGATGGAAATCACCACAGCACTTTTGAAATACCGAAGAAGCAGAAGTGTTACATTATTTCTTTACCAATTAACTTTTTATACACGGGGACTCGAAGGAGTCTCTTTACCAAATGCTGTTTCTTATGACTCCTGCTTTGCCTTCTTTCTCAGACACACTGTGTTTTACACATATTGTCTTTCACCTGGATGTTCCAGAACTGACTACTATCCGAGCTACGTCTTAAACACACATACTGGTGACAGAGAGGGATTAATCTCATTCAGCTCTGAGGCCCTGGGAACAGTGGAGGCGTTGAAAAATAAAGCCCAAACTCCCCGTGTCTTGGCCCTGCTGGCTGGGTGGTCTCACAGGCACAAATATCATACTAAGTGACCATCCTCTCTGCAGTTCACATCAGCATTTTCAAACAAACACACTGCTAGAGTGCCGATAAAGGCATGCAACAGTGGGCACACAACCCCTACTCTGTCTCAGTCAGGCTGGGCAGGGAGAAGGTGAAATGTTGGAAGAGGGTGAGAGAACTGTGAAGAAGATGGAGTGAGGCTGAAGGAGTGACCATATAAAACAGTGAGTTAGGAGGTAGAGAGGGAGGAAGGAAGGAAAGAGAAAAAGAAAGAGAGGCAGGCAGAGATCCTTGCTGCTCTGTGTGTGGTCTGCAGACCTCCAGGCTTGTTCCGGGGTGAGTGCGTCCTTCCTGGGCTCTGAGAAGAAGGGGGCAAAAAATGAAAGAGGGAGAAAGAGAGAAGTCTGCACAATAAAGGGAATGTTTGCCTTTGCTTGTGTATGAGCACGAATGAGTGAACCGTTCTTTTATGTGGAATAAGCAAGCAAACACTGGCATGTTTGGCCCGCCATGGGGAGATTACTGTGTTATTTGCAAATATATCAGCTCGCCCCGCCAGGCAGCATTCTTTTCACCAGGCAATCACCCAGGAAGAATGGAGCCTTTTCTCTCTGACACATATTGTCATAGGATTTTCAAAAACATGTGCACCTGTGTGTATTCTGGCGTGTGTGTTTGGCAAAGACATTGGTTAATATTCTGAAAACAGAGACGTATGATGGATTTTGTATATTCTAATATTATGCATTGGTTGTCAATATGCTGGATTTAACCCGATACACTGTGTAGACAGACTGTTATGTACTGTACAACATGTGCCTGTGAAATGTAAATATTAAATGTCATGTTACCTTTTATAAAGCTTTCTTTTCATGATTCAGGTTTGAGAAAGGCTAGCTTAGTGACTCTGCAAGAGAGTGATTCTTGTGTCACAGATTCATCTATGGCTGCATCTGCAAACTCTGAATGTCTTTTTTTAATATTGACATTTACGAGCTTGATTTTGAATAGGGTTCATGTAGCTGAGATTCACATCAAGCAGAAACTGAAAAGTGCAAATGCTAGCAGCCAAATTTTATTAAAGCAAAGAAAATGATTGGTGAGGACGATTCTTGTTGATTTCTTTAAAAGCCACAATGCACATACACAAAGCTGTGCTAAAATGAGTGCAATGTACTCTTTCTTGGTGAGCTACATTTATTGTGCACACACTCATAAAACCAACAACACCAATGCATATTCACAACCCCAGCAGATACGTATACACAATATGTAAGACATGACCCCTTGAAGAGCCGAATGATTTGGTATGAGTATATTTGTATAAATGCACAGTGCACTGGCACATAAATGCACAAATCCAAACAGAACACACACACACCCACATACATCAAACACACACATTCTTGTGCTCAATTAAAATCAACACTGACTGAGGCCTCAAACCCTGAAACCATTTCCAGAGATATTTTGTGTCTCTCCAGTGAAATGTGGGTTGTGTGTCTGAGTCTAGGCGGTTGCAGAGAGAGAGAGAGAGAGTGAGGAGGTCTGGTGCTGAACAGACCGGGTTACATATGAGTCCACTGCTGTGTGCCCCAAACACAGAGAGCCATGGACCCTTCTTCAAATAAAGACTCTGATTGGACCCCATCAGTCATGTCATGTTAGCGCTCAACCACAGGTTTTTTCACCTTCGACCTGGCGGAGAACAGATGTTGGCATATAAATATACACACACAAACACACACACTCTCACACACACACACACACACACACTCACACACACACACACAAACCATTTCAGAGCCAGATTTGAGACATACATCATCTGCTGCAGGATTGAACACTAAGAGGATTTTTTTGATTGAGAAAATGTGTTTATTTATTTATTCATTCTTAAACATGTCCCATTGAGATGATTAAAGATAGTAGTGAGTGTTTCTAATCTAGCGACAGCAGCTCAAGTTACTGTATGATTTTAACGTCATTGTTTATTGTGAACAAAGCATGTTTGTGTCTTATTTGTGTTTCTGTAGATGTGCTATAATGGCTATATCCACACTGAAGCAATTTGTATTTCATCTCTAACGTCAGTCTTGGTGATTTGTTATTTAGCATCTGTTTTAGGGATTTACACAGTTCATCCGGTGTTAGTGTCACATCCAAGCTATTAGCATCGTTTTGGACAGATTCTGTAGCTCCACACAGGTAACATATTAGGATATTTCTTCAGAACAAAGCACTTGGACGTTTGGAAAACACTGAAGTATTTATATACTGTAACTATTCTATACAGCATCTCTTTCAACAGTAAGTGAATCAAATCCATTATTCTGACACACATGCAGAATCAGTTAGGATGAGTTCATCTGCAGCCAAACATTGATGTATGCATGGAGTGTTTATTAAGTCAGGATTGTTTCTCAGAATTACAGCATGTGTTGAGGTCATTAGCGACCCCCCCAGCATGGCCCTCAGTGGAGGCAGGATGTACTGTCTGACAGCGAGAAATAATCATTGTCATCAGTTACTGTTTTGTGGTGACACGCAATGTTGGAAAGGCGAAGGAAAGCATACAAAGAAAAAGACACCAGACCCAAGTCTCAAACCATACCCAACATATGAACATACGCACACATGCATCAAGAGTTTCTTAAATGTTCTTCAATTTGCAATTCCCTTCACACAAAGCCTACTTTATAAATATTCTTTTTAAATCCATATTTTCATCCTTCCTTTCATCTGCTGCTTATTGCATGCACACATACTGAAAATGCCATTGTGTTACCAGGAGCTCTACACACAAAGGGTTTTTAATTTTAGCGTCACCGTTTCAGTCAGTTCTGTGATTCCTAAAAGAAGAAGAGAGCTCCTGGTAGAAGGGCACAAAGAGCAGGCAACATGCACACACACAAAAGCACACACATGCACGTGCACTTGTTAAAAACACTTTTATACCCACTCAAGCATATTCTATAGTCCTGGCTGGGGTCCCTCAGGGCCTCATTTTTACTGCAGTAACCCGTGGAGATGTACAAAGCGGTGACAGGTCAGTGACTTATCTGCATAGGTGTCTCCTAAACATTACTAAGATCCTGGGTAAAAGTGCAGAGCAAATGTTAACACATTATTATGTACACCTGTCTAAACTAATGGAATCTAATGTAGAAAGCACAGTGAATCCTAACTGTGCCAGAGAGGGCCTGATTAAATTCCGTGCAAAATACGGCTGCAGTTTGTGGTAGTTTTGTATTACAGTAGGAGCAGAGTTTTTATTTGAAATAGCAAATACATTTAGAAAGACACATAATGCAGGCTGGATTACATTTTCTAGTAAAATAGTGAATGAGATCTTCCCAAAAACTTACAACGCTGATCATTTGTGCAAAAAAAGTTCATTATTACCTACAGTGTCCTTGTGAAGCAATGATTAGGGATGATGTGAGACAACATTAGTCATCAAATTAACCTAAAATGACAACAAAGTGACAAATTCTCTAGTAATTAGCAGTAGGGTGACATACTTTTCCACATTTTTAACAGTATCTGTACAGATCAGAAAAGTAACAAAACACCTATCTGGTGGTTAAGATTGTAGGACTTTTGCTGTAATGAGGGAATATTGTTCATTAACATATCTAGTAAGTTGTATGCTGATACTAAAAGGTACACTGTTAATGAGATCACACTGGTCCTTATATGTATGAAGCGAGTTTTTTATTCAGCTACTACAACATTGTTCATTTTGATTGAGTGTGTCTTGACACTGGGAGCACTTGAAGAGTCCTGTCTATCACTATTTTTGGATGTTGTAAAAATGCGAGTGTGTAAATTTGCATTTGAGAACAATTTAAGTAGAAATTTGAATGTAATTTACAATCTGCTCATAACGTAAATATAGATATCGATGTTCTTTTAGCTATATCCTAACATGTGCAACTACGTCTTTCTTGAGGTTATGCCATAGTTAACATTAAAATATTCAATAGGTGATGGTTGAATCTTTAGCTGCTGCATGTAATTTTGTTTTGATTCATTCTTCAGCCTTGAAATTGCCCTAAAGTTAACTTGAGTGGTCTTGAAAATAAAAAAAATGCATTATCTACTGTCAAACAAACCAAAATATCTGACTCATACTGCGCTAAACACCCCCTTTTCCCCAGTAACACAGGGAAGGACAGAGTGTTGTTTTACAAGGATAGTTTGTAGCCCAAGGTGCATTCCCACCCATTCACACAGGTGTGCCTGCATGGGAGACCTGTGTGTGTGTTGCAAGGTCACATCGCTGTGTTTACTCATCCGTCCATCCAACCAGACACATTTACCATTTATATCCAGCGTGCAGGAATGTTTATGATACTCTGTTAAATATAATGATGGCTTGGTTTGTCTCTATGAATTAAGGCCTTTCCTATAAAAAGAAGAAGAGGAGGTTCCCGTGGGGCATGTTTGGGGCTCTCTCCTCGCAGCACAATGGTTTTTACACACAGTTCTGGAGAGCTATAACTGTGCTCTGTGTATACGCTGTGACTTCACGACTTCTGCTAAATACAAGCCAGAAGCCCTATCTGATATTCACTGGGTTTTTATGGTGAGATGTTTAGCTGAAGTTCTGTTCTGTTTCATTTCTCTTTAAAGGGTGTTGCAGGGTGTTTTTTGTTCAACCTCTAAAAATAAATGAAGAAGAAACTGCAAAAGTTACTACTGTGTTGCATGAGTAATGGTACAAGCACGACAGAAATATGCATAAAAATGCATTAAACTCTACATTGTCCTAGTATTTAACAAATGATGTTGTCATCATTGATACCACTAACTGCAATTGCGTCATTCCCCTTAAATGTAATTCGGTTCCAGTTTTTGACAAATGCAACAAAATTAGAAGTCACCCAAAACAAAAGCATGGAGAATATTTTGAAGTTAAAAAGGTGTAAGGTTAATGAAATGAACAAAATAAAATGCACATTCGATAAAGAAATCTAATTTATGACAGGTTTTATAAAGAAAAAAATTTTAAAATGAGTGATAAGTTTTTGTCTCCCCCTTTCATTTTATTATTCCATTTCATAATCCTTTCAAAAACAACTCAGAATGGAGAAAGATAATAAAATCAGCTTTGGAAGAAGTAAAATTAATGCGTTAAGCCTGATTAATCCATCGTCGAGATTAATCTGATTAAAAAATTTAACGCAATGTGCATCTGCAGCGTAGAATGACTCATTTCAGGCAGTTAGTCCAAGTAGAAAATCATCGCCGAAAATCTGGACCACGACGGTGAGTGATTTGTTCAGAGGTAAATACATGCATGAACAAGCTGGGACTAAAATGGGAGAATTTGGTTGGTGTTACAACTGATGGCTGTCCAAATTTGACAGGGGAGAATGTTGGACTTTTGAAACGGATGCAAGATAAAGTGACTAAAATAAACCCAGAACAAAAACAGATATTTTTGCATTGTATTATACATCAGGAGGTGTTATGTAAGTCAGTGCTAAAAATCAACCACGTGACTGATGTTGTAGCTAAAGTAGTTAACTTCATCAGGGCAAGAGCATTGAATTACAGACAGTTTGTTGTCTTTTTGGAGGAGATGATAGTGAACATGGTGACCTTGGTTACCAGACGGCTGTCAGATGGATCAGCAAGATGCTTAAACGAGTTTGGGATCTAAGAGCAGAGATTCAAGAGTTGGACATTGTACATCATTGTATTGTGTAATTTACTGTTTTTATTAAGATATATTGAACATTGCTCTAAGTGTAGTGGGGAGCTGTTGTCTTTCTTTATGCTTCACAGTCATCTTAATGTAGATTTAGAAAAACTGACAACACCTCATAGCGTTCATGATGAACAAAAACTGACATGATAAGGCAAGTTTCAAATCTCTGCCAGCTGATGGTCATATTGTTGTGGAATAAATTCTGAGTGATGGCTTACTTACTTCGTTTGTAAAAACAGTGACTGCTGAAAAGTAATTAAAGCACTTGGAAAATCAGTTTCACATTTTAAGTATGTCTTTATGATAGTAAATATCTACAACTCAATAGGCAGCAATCGTAGTTTGAATGAAAAAACAAAATCTTTCATTAAATAGTTGTGTTCTGTGTTCCACATTTTCATTGTATAATTGTATTGTTTCCTGTACTGTTTTTATTGAGAGATATATTGAGCAGAGCTTTTAAGTGTACTGGTCCGGCCCTTAACAACCGTCAAAGTTTCTCATGTGGCCCCAGATGAAAATTAATTGCCCACCCCTGCTGTAACAGCAACTCACTGTGTGTTGTTATGGAGGAACATTAGTGTCGGACTATTTGTGACCATTATATATTTAAAATGCAACTCTGTCAAAGATAGCATGTTATGACATCTGAGAAAGGCGTCTCTGCTTTTTATTTTGGTTCGTATGAGTTCTGACTTCATGGTAAAGAAAATAATGGAGTAGAGAAAGTGTGACTTAACATTAAAGGGCATCAGATGACTGCAGAAATAATGTTATGCCAGTAACTTCACTCATGTTGCTTATATACAGCATATATATATAGAACCTACCTCTAATTAACAGCAACAAGAAGTACATTTCATACAAGATGTAGTTCATAAATCATTTATAGATTGACTCTTTTTTAAGGTTATATAATTTCCTAGAGGTTTAATGCTTTGTTGCGTGTTTTTTGTTCTTGAAAATTCCTCTCTGTTGTAAAGTTAAACAAATACTTAAGGACAAAGTATTGTAAAACAGTAAAATGTTCTGCCTGTAATTCATATCTTTGTTATTGTAAGTATTAAGGGACCAAAAAATTTATTTTATTCATTATATATTTACTAAATTAATCGGCTGATTAATTGGTTATCAGAATTTTTTTCTGCCAAATATTACCTCAAAAAATTCATCTCAGTCGGGCCCTACTAAACAGCACATTGGGCCTCTCTGTGGGAAATCTGAATACAAAAAGTCTCAAGACAAAACAGTCGACTGACATCCAGTAATATGCACACTCTGCAGGAAGGAGTTTTCTTTTCACCAAAGCACTTCCAGCTTAAAATACCACATTAACGCAAAGCATGCGGTAGTCAGGGACTCTAACATGAACCTTTAAAGGTGTTTAATAAACTCTTTGTGTTCAGTATGTTCCTTCTTTCTTGAGTGTGTTTGTGCATGCAAAATGAAACACGATTAATTTAGATAAAAAATGAATGAATTTAATCATGATTAATCAAAATGAATACACAGCAACCCTCTGATTAATCTGATTTTTAAAAATCTGAATCGTTTGACAGCACTAGATTTTTTCCTATAATAGACTATTCACTGCAGTATATGGAGATGCCGCTACCCAGTTATTTATTTACCTATATTTCTTTCAAGCAACTGTTTTTTTTTTTTAAATTATTTTTGTGTTCTTTTTCAAAAAACAAACAAAATCACAAGGAAGTGATTTTGTTGAGAAATGAGAGAAGTGGAGCAATCACATGTGTGAAAACCTAAAATGCAAAATGTTTTTCTGTAAAGATGAAAGAAAATGGGAGAAGATATGAAGGTCACAAGGTCTAATGGAAATGACTAACAGTATCCAATATCTCAACGGTAAATGTTAAAAAGTACAAAAAATGCAAAAGTTTTTATGAATTTATCTCAGTTGTCCACAGATGATATAGTTTCTGGTATAAATATCTGGCTTTGTTCTGTTTGTCATACTTACATTATACGCAAATTGATTTACGAATGTGGGCTCAGGTATACCTTTTTTGAGAATTTGTCAAGATATGCAACAATTTCTGTTTTGCCAGTAATTCTATAGCTGACATTCTTTTTGACAAAGCCAGGTAAACCTTAATGAACAGCTTTAAAACAGACTGTTCAACAATTGAAGTGGAAATCCAAAAGTCTTTTAGAAATCTGAGGCAGCCACAAGTACATAGCCTACCATTAAATCTTTCAAACATCACATTTTAAAATTCAAATCATAACATTTGCATAAAATTTCCAAACATACCATTTTTAAAATTCAAATCATATCATTCTAAAATTCAAATCATAAAATTCTAAAATTCAAATTAAAACATTCTAAAATTTAAATAAGGTTCTAAAATTCAAATCATAGCATTCTAAAATTTGAATTCTGACATTTGAAAATTTAAATAATAACATTTTAAAATTTAAATAATAACATTCTAGAATTTAAATAATAACATTCTAAAATTCAAATCATAACATTCTAAAATTCAAATTATAATATTTGAAAATGTAATTAATATTCTAAAATTCAAATCTTATTCTAAAATTCAAATCATAACATTTTAAAATTTAAATAATAACAATCTAAGACAATTGAATTTCCCTTCAAGGATTAATAAAGTTATTAATTAAAGATTAATAAGGTTGTTGTATTAATAAAGTTATTAATAAATTAATACAGTTATTAATTGATAAAGTTATTGTATTGTATTGTATTGTTCTCTTCTCTGCTCTAAAGGTTGTCTGTTTACATGAACTCATCAATTAGTTTGGAATAAATTTCACCATCTATCACATCAGGACGCAGATTTATGCAATAAGCTAGTGGCCTGGCTGAGTCGTCCGCATCAATCACTAGCTGTCAAATTAAACATTTTCTGCAAATTAACTTCCTGTAACCCAGTGTGATGCAAAAAAGAAGTCATCTAAATAGTCTAGTTTGTCTGTTGCTTTTAAAGTCTAGAACACTGTTTGGTGTCTGACATGAGCCTTAAACAGAAAACTTCAGTTCCATCTTTGCCAACAGCCGCAGCCACTTCATTACACATTACATTTGGAGGCAGGATTGTGGCAGGTGATGATGCTTTCTGTATTTAGACATTTGTTTGACAACATGGCAGTGTTTTACATACCATATCCATTTTGTTTTTCTCCTGTGGCATGCAACAAAACAACTGTAGGGAAACAACAGAGCCTGGCGGGTCCCTCAATCAGAGTCCAGGCCCAGCTCGACCAGAGCCAGATGTGGCTCCTGAGATGCTGATTATGTTTGTCTTGTTTACAAATGCTGCTCAGAGCAGATTCCTTGTTTTTTGGCCCTTTCTGCCCCCTTCTCCCCTTAGATGTATATACACAGACTTTCTTTCTGACATAAACTGCAAACAGAGCATTTTGGTTGGGCCATGCTAAAGGCTCTATTGGTAAGAAAACGCCACACATTGCCATGGTTTATGGCATCAGCGGCGATGCTTGTGTGAGACCGCTTGTTTACTCTGGATTAAAAGTGCAGCAGAAATCTCTGAGTGACAGTTAAAGTATGGAGATGACACTATTTCCCATAATGTCACTTTCTCCCAAGGGACAAGAGATGGCTTGATCAATTTTGACCAAATCAAGCTAAAGTTTCTGACTTCATATAGTCATCTATTCTCAGTTGTGCCTGCATCAAATACAGTGCTACCCTGAAGGCTGTATAAGTAAGGCTTTGGCCAAGATACGCAAATCCATGGCTAGCATGAGAGGAATAAAATAAATACTCTACATATTACAAAATATTGTGTTGCTCTGCTGGGTTGTGTCCCCCCTTACTGCACCCTGATTCGAGGTCAACCAATTTAGCCCTTTTGGTCCCTCTCAGTCCTGCGGCAGGAAATGACCTCACACAAAGAGAATGAATCCACACCATCAGACAACAACCCCCTTCACCTAAGGTCAAAGGTTGGCAGAGTCATGGGGGAGTCAGGGTGTGTGTGTTTGAAATGTGTGTGCGGGCAGTCTCTGATCAGTTGTCAGCGCTGGACAGTTTGAGTGACTCATGTATTTGTGTGAGCAATTCTGTGGTATGTCGGGCATGTGTAACTGTCCGTGTGGAAGCGCAAATATGTTTTGCTTTTTGAAGTGTGTGTGTGTGTCCGTGTGTGTGTGTGTGTGTGTGTCTGTGTGTCTGTGTGTGTCCGTGTGTGTCCGTGTGTGTGTGTGTGTGTGTGTGTGTAGGCTTCTGGCTTTCCTTTAAAGTCATGCATGACCTCTTTTGGAATGACCGCTCAAAACAATGATGAAGTGAGACCACTTGCTTCATTCAGATGTCACTGACAGTTACTGGAAGACCTCTGCCTCACAGCGGATGTACAATTTCCTCTTTCTCCTCGGGGTGTATGCATGTGTCTGTGTACCTTTGTGTAACTGTAAAGACTTTTTGAGCTTTGGAAACCAGGAAAATGCTTAATTTTGCTATAAATAGCCCAACATCTTGCTAAAAATAACCAACTGGGCATTCCTACCAGGTTTATGGAGCGGCATGGCAATTTTTATTAACGTAAGGTAAACTAGTTGAAAGAGAATGCTAAAACAATATGTCTTTGAACAGTTTCACAACTTTGTGGCAAGCACAAATTTACCAGTGAAGTGAAGCCAGAGAAATGACAGTGCCAATAGTAGCCACTGGGTGCACCTTGGAAATCCTATTAGTCATTTGCAAGATTTAAAAAAGAGTAGAAGTTTCAGTTATTTTTAGCAAAATTGGTTTTCACTGTTTAATTCAACAACACACATCAATCCATTGTCTATGCACCACTGAATCCCCTGTAGGGTCTTAGGGGGGCGGAGCCTATCCCAGCTGACTTATGGTGAAGGCAGGACTACATAGAGACAAACAAACAAGCACACTCACATTCACACCTACGGACGATTTACAATCACCAATTAACCTCACCATGTTTTTGGACAGTGGGAGGAAATCAGAGCACCTGGCGAAAACCCACGATGCAAATAACCGAGCCACCGTGCAGCCCCAATTCACACAATTCAGTCAGTGGTGGTGCTATTTTGATATTATTTTTTAGCCTAAAGCAGCACACGCAGTCACTGCCACACTAGATTACACACACACATACACAGGAATGAGCTATGCACACGCATATTTCCCTTTAGTTTACTGCTCAATCCAGACCGTTAACAACCACGCTTCATCTCCATCTTTTTCTTGTTTTGGTGAACCAGCACATCAGCAGAGTTCTGTTTTGTCCAAATGTCTACATAATTGCAAACATGTTCAACCCATCATTGACAATTGTGTTTCATGTCTTTTTGCTGGGCTTTTGTGTCTTTAAAGCTTGTTTACGCATACAGCGCAGCTCCACAGTGTGTGTATGTGTGTGTGTGTGTGTGTGTGTCAGGATCAGGGCGTCTCCGCATTGTGCTGAGTTTTCCATTAAAATGTTATGATGTGAGGACAGAGATGAATGCTGCAACATCTGTAATTTGGATGAAGTAACTAAATTTCATAAACTTTATTTCTGAAACATTTTGGGTCTCTATCATTATGACTCTCACTTAAGATAAAACTAAGAACAGCTTTCAGTCTGCTGTTCACCCAAAAGTGAGGCAATTTTTGCATTTTTGTTTTAAAAATGAGCCTCTCTGTGTATAAGTACATGTTGACTTTGTTTGACATTTCTGTGCTGCACACCAGCATGGTGGTGAGAGGACAGATGAATGCATGTTTATCTGATGTCTACAGACCCAAACTTGCAAACACTGTTAGAATAATGTGTGATATCAGCTCTGAAATGTTAATTGTACATCCATTTTTATTGCACTTTGGTGCTACCATTTGTCTTATTTCTCCTGCATACGAATAGATGGTTGCAACAGAGCTCTAACTACATCACACTTGACTTCACTACGAAAATCCCAAACAATACTGCTTTTGAACTGAGCAGATGAATTCCTCAAATGTTCCAAGACTTCTGCGCTCGCACCTCGCAGGAAAAAAAAAGCTGAGCTGAATTCAGATGAGCTGTCAGCAGCACTTTCTATGTATACATAACAATCTTTGGCAGTCTATGGAAAAGGCAAAGCAATAATTAAAATGCAGCCAATAAATACTCTCATCCAGCTGTGTTTATATTCAACCACTCCATTTGGAAATGTCAAGTCAGTCCCTCTTTTACTCTGCATGCTGACTTTCTGGCTGTTGCAACCTCTATCCTTCTTTAATCTCATTTTATCACTATCACCTCTCGACATATTCATCCACACCTGGCTTGGCTGCACAATTTTCTTGCTGTAGAGAAAAGAAAAAGTTGGTGCACATCATTCCGTAGCTTCGTGCGTAGCTGTTTGAAAGCTTTCAGCAGAGATTATGGTTGAATGTTTACCACTAAGAATTTTGGCTGGACTGTGAGAGCGTTATAGAGGAGGGTGCCCACATCTTGACCAATACGCATAAATTAGCAAGATTGTTAGCAGACGGTAATTGGGAAAAGAGGGATTTTAGCTGCAAGATACAGTCTTGGGTAATTATGACAGCTATTTTCCCCTGCTCAAGTCAGACCTCACAGCGAGCCTACTAGACATTGAACCAAAACAACCCTTATGCACAAAGACGTGAATCAGAAATGCACTCAGTTACAGGCTGATAAATGCTTGTTTGATATTACTATGAACAGCTATGGTAGGATGGTGTTATAATCCTACATTTACAGATGTTTGGTGAAGCAGCCATAAATTCCTGTCCTCATCCAGCACTTGTGATCAGTGGAGATGTCCTAGATTAAACCATGTTTGGGTTAATCGGCCACTGAAGCTATGACCTCATGGTACTGTGGGGAAAACAAGCAGATGATGACTGTGATGGCATGTTGATGAGCCTGAAGACAGCTGATGCACACACAGTGGTTTTGACAGCAGGTGGTATAAACACAAATCCTACAGGTCTGCACCAATGGTCATGATAAAACTATTCCCCCACCCGCTATTACCTGTCTCTCTTCCACTTGTTCATTCCCTCTGTTTTCCCCACTCCATACACGTAATAAGGGGAATATAAACATGCACAATGCTTGTGAAATAAAATAAGAGCTGTGACTGTGAAAAAAAATCCCCGATAGTATCGACATGTTTCAATAGGGAGCAACAATTTATGAAAATGGATCCAAGTTTCAACATTTCAAGGCTCGTGTGAACTCATTAGCTCGTTTTTTTTTTTTTTTAAAAGCGTGGAGGTGGACATAGCAATCCAGACCCCACTGTGACTCCGCAAAAGTGCCTTTTCCAGCAGAAATATTGTCATTTTGTCAGAAAGCCCAAATTCCAACACGACTGATGCAAAAAGAGCTGTAATTAAAATTTTAAAAACATCCCACACTTTGTAATGAGAGTGTTTATGTCAGAGGAGCTTTCAATCATATACTGTCTTACTTGGTCCTCTGTGTACTCGGTTGTAAGTAAATTTGAAAAAAAAAAGTCACTTTTTCCTCAAAGTGAGATTAGTTTCCAAGATCTTTATCAAACACAAGCATGATCAAACCAAAAATAGGGGATATCCTTTAAACATTTTTAGTCTTTAGAGTAGTTTTAATGTAGGCATTGTAAATTTCATGTTACAACTATATAATCCCATTTTGTGTTGTGCAACACCATTGTGGGTAAATCTAAAAGAGATGCTCTATGCATTTCAGTTATAAGGCTTTCAATCTAGTTTCATAACAATATACAGACACTTTCTCTTTTCTATATGGTTCTAAGTATGTCACTGAGATGGAATTTCAATTTCAAAGTGTACCTCGTGTTCCTCAGCAAAACTGACACAAAATCCTGCAATTACAGGTTTATTATGCCATTAGGCACACTTCAGAAGTGCTCCGGTGTTCCATCCTCATTAATTCAACTCTCCACCCGAAACTGTAAACATCTACCCGTGAAAGGAAGCAGTCCAAGACACAGCACAGACTGTGGCTTTGTTTGAATACCTAATGAAGAAAGTTATGATAAATGATAAATTGACTCTGGGACATTATCATGGAGGAGAAATTTTAGTAGATACATTAAGGAGCGCTAAAGTATGCATCCCTGCTCTGTGCTGCTGGAATAATTTCTCCTAATGAAGGTTGATGCTGCTTGTTTATGAGGCTGAATTCCATTGAGGAAGGTAACAGTTCCCGTTGTTGTTAAGACTCGGCAGAACAGGAGGTCTGGGTGAGTAAACAGAGGTCTGGACAGCTTATTAGGGTCTTACCTTTAAATGTGTCACTTTTTCCAGTGGGCCTCCCACTGAGACCCACCTCAGTTCAAATGGCAGTAAGCAATGCTTCCACCAAGGTGAATATGTGCAGTCAAAATGTGCAGATGTTAGAACTTATAGCAAACATATTTGTTTGCGAATGCATGCCTGTGAGTCAAAATTTCCTCTCTTTCTCTACACAGTTTATAAAAAAAAATAATTTGTTGTGAAGCACAGTCCATCTGTTTGACTGCTCTCTGCCTATTTCAGGCTGTCTCACTTTCCTTCTTTTTTCGTACCCCATCTTTCTATGGAGCCACAGGGTTGATATTGTATTATACTGCTTATTTGTTGAGGCCATGTGTATACATTCAGAGCAGCACACGTTTCCTGTTAACATTGGAGGCTGAGCTTGCTTCCAAAAATTGCAGCTTCTCAGGCCAGTTCTGCTGAACAGACCTCTACCTTGTCTAAATATCTGCCAGCTCCAACATTGTCTATCCCAGATCTCAAAGTGCAGGTTGGCCAAATAGCAAAGTGGACCACTCCACAAAGTCCAAATGAGACCAACAGGATGTTAAAGTTCTTAAACATCCTCAAATCCAAACCAGCATTAATCTAAAATGTAGTTTTTCTTATGCGGTCACACACTTTGTCAGGTTTACTTTTTCCTCTCATTTCTCCATTTTCACATATCTTGCCAATCTACCGTTTCATCAAACATTGGTCATTAAGGTGTGCATCATAAAATGTTAAGATTTGTAGCATGGAACACACATCACCTGAAAACTTGAAAAATCAAATCCTTTAACTCTTGGAGAAATGCACTAACTTCCAGCAAATCCTCATTTCTTTGCAGCATTAGTTTGATTGCACAGAATCCTGCATTCACTTGATCCAAACACGATTTCAAACTAAATCTGAACTGCTTTGTTACCTTTTCTGATTAAGACAGTCAAACACATGCGCTTTCTGTGTCTTGTTATGATATGTTTGGTCTCTGTGTTACTGCTCGATGGAGAATATGGCGGAATTGGTCTCTGGGATCCTTTCAGGGCTGCTCTGATTGTGCATACAAAGCCTTTCAGAAATTGCGAGAGGTAAACAGAGGCCAGGCGGTGCTGCAACCTGTCAAACAGCTCCGTGTATGATTGAAGACAATCTTGAGCTGAAACATAAACATCCCAGCAGGCTCTCACTGTGCACACAGCCCCTACTGCTTCATAGGCAGCCATGCTGGACCAAGGGGAGCCAGTTGCTGGGTTCAAGGTGGAGGAGGAGGGAATAGTTTTATGACTTGGCAGAAATATTGGAAATGGTACTTGTATGGGGCTTCCAGGGGGAGTTACTGTGAAGGTGCATCGACAGGGGGATTTTCTAAGTCTTGCAGATGGAAACACATTAAGGAGGATTCCTATTTAATACATAAGCACAAGGAGATATGGCCAGATTAACAGACAAGTTGTAACCAAGCCAACAGCTTAGCCAGATCCCTTTAGAATATCGTTATGGAGTTAAACGAAAGAGAACGTAACTACATTTCAGTCAGGAGAGTCTAAAGGTTTGAATTAATGAGTCTATTTGCCATAGTGTCTCAGTTTGACAGCTCTCAGAGGTCATGGAGAAAGTAGTGAGAAAATGGGAAAGCTTTCATTCAGCTGACTGACATGGAAGTGGGGATGGGAAAAAAATCTAAATACATACATAGATACAAGAGTTGACCTTTCATTTCATTAAGCACTGTAGCTCATAATTAAACCAGAAAGCTGCTCTTAGTGGATGTTCACACGTATTACTTTACATTCCCCTTTGTTTTCTCTTCCAAATAGATTTTTGTGCAGAACCTCCATGATTGCCTGAAGGTTCATATTGTTTGCCCCTTTCGACATCTGTTCAACAATCTTGCCATGTTTCCACATCTAAGCATCCAATTGGGTCAGTACAAAGCTGGTGCCACCGATGGAAATGTTGGGCAAAACTGAGAAAACAAGTTGTAATAAATCAGAAGGATCCTTTCATGTGGAAATGATGTGACACACACACACAGAGTTTCAACTGTATCCTCATGAGGACACACAAACAGCCATCTTCCTGCATACACATAATGCAGTTGTGCAATGTATATTTCTTACCATCGTGCAGCCCAAACTGCATGGGCTCTATAAAGAGTCTCTCAATGAATGGAACACATCACATGATCTTTTAAGTACCAAGAAGCCCTCACTCCCAGGCATCCATATCGTTTTTTCCCCTCTTTCCTTCATTGTTGGTGGAATGAAGGAGAGACAGAAAGAGGGAGAGGACATTCTTGCTTAATTGGGATCTTGAGTGCATTTGTTTTCAATAAAGAGGTGTGCTTTGTTTGCATTCTCTCACTCTCTTTTTCTGCTGTTTTTCCTCGTGTCTGCCTTTTTTTTCGGTGCACTTCACTGAGTTGGCTTGAAATGTGAGTGGCTGCCTGATCGCGCTGCACCACTCCTCCACATCGTCTTATGATAGCTGGCAAACACAGCTGTCCCCACAGTTTCCATTCATGAGTACTCAACTAAGCCGAGTACAACTTTCTGATTTTGTAAGACTGTGCAACACTTTTTTTGTAACTTTGCATGGTTGGATACTGTTACTGTTCACTGTAGTAACAGAGAAACTAATGTCACAACACACTATCAAACTGGGAGACTAGAGTTCAAAGCTGATCAGAATTCCAGGCACTGGACACATATTCCTCCCTACATCAACCCTGACAACAAACTAGGCTACAAGGAGGCTTGGGTTTTGACATAAGGATACGAATGTGTTGGCACACTTGTGCTTTGAACTGTAATCCACCTGCAAATCATAAATAGACACATGCACTAAACAAGGGTTTTCCGCTTTTTCGCATGGCGTCCAGCCAGCGACCAGCCTTGAGGGATGTGAAGGGCCCTGCCAGGGGTCAAAGAAGGTGATTGGCTGATGAAGTCATTCCTGGATCAATGCCCAATTCCTCCAGCTCCTAAATGAATATTTCATCTCCTTTGCTCATTAAGAAATCCATGTGGCATGGAAGAGGACTGGATAAAAAGTAAATGATGACAGAAAGGCAAATGTCAATCACCAGAACCCCCAGAGACTCAAAACAACTACAGAGGAATTGAATTCTGTCAGTGAATATTACAGCTGTTTTTTAACCTGTGATGAGGAACTTAGCAACAGACTGAAAAGCATTGTTTTACTGCTGTCTAGTCTGTTTAACCTCTGACATGGCAGACAGTTCTTGCACCTATAACCACACCCTTTACAGATGTCATGGGGTTCTTCTATACACGTCTATATCACTGCAGCAAGACAAGAAGCTAGAATACTGAAAGTCAGGAAAAGCAAGACTTTTTGGTGGTCTTAATGCTATATCTTTCTTTGTGGCCCCATGAGTCCACTACTAAGGTCCAAGCGTTGAATCAAAAACACAATATGAGAGAAATTTAGCAATTTTTAGAGCTTTACGCGTAGTAGGCACTACGGAGAGTAAAATGCACAGTCAGTAGTAGTTTCCACATATTCCATCAAAGTCTATACAAATGTGTTTAAATATCAGCATTCAGAGTGTGTGGGATAGTAGGAATACAGAAGAAAATACCAAGTGTGTTACAACAGATCTACGTTGGGCTCATGTAACAACATCCACTGCAGACCAACAACAAGTTAATGATGTTTCTTGATGAATTATTTCACCATATTTCTCTCACAAAACTAAGGCAGTTACAAACATGCAAGGAAGCATCTGGAACTTTATATCTTGTTGCTTTTAAAAACAGTAACTTACAAGTCTGATTAGACTTGATGCCCGTCTTATTTACAAAACCAAACTATTGCTGCAATAACAAAATTAAATAAGCTGATCTGTAATGTGTTTCCCTCTTCCCAAAGTGAACAATTGGTCCATCTGATCCATATTAGCATATCACGGTAAATGAAAGAAAAAAAGGAAATATACTCATGTTTGGTCAAGGGTGTTTTGGCATCGTATGTGCATACGTATTTCATTAGTTCACACAGATGCTTGCAATATAATCTCCCAGAGCATTTTTACTGGCATATCTTTACGGCCTCCACACTACAGTATTCGAAGCTGAGGACCATTTTCCACAATGACCTGCGGCACTTTGATGGAGTCCTGCAGCGTTACTGTCATGACAACAGGCTGAACATGTCTAGCACAGATACGGTGCAGCAGTTATGACTCCTGCCTCCCATAAAGGCTCATTTCTCAAAGACAGACAGCCTGGTTCTTTTCAGGGGCATTAGGGGGCATTGTAGCCTAACTTTGTTCCCCCTTGGATGCTTTTTTCCCCCCACTCAAACACCACTCCAGGGATATCTGATGACGGTGAAGTGATGTTATTGTTGCAGTCCAGGTGGTGGTCTCCACTACACCCAGTCTTCATTCTGATTCCAAAGAAAATCTAAATGTTGATGGGATTGAATGGATAAAAAACCTTGGCATTTATCAAACATCTTCTGAGCTTTTCTGGAAGAATATTGTAAACAGGGTGGGGTCACTTCAAACAGGAATAATTTAGAGCAAATAAGAAAATACTCAATTTAGATTTACAACAATGACACTGAGACTGGCAATATAAGCAAAATATGTCTACTTTTTCATGGCAATAGAAGTCATTAGATTTTTAGAAGCTAACACAGAGTATTTAATCTGTGAACTGGATATGTGATTGAGCATGTGTGCGTGCATGCCTCCTGATATTTGCAGTATGCAATAGTGTGCACATGTAATATTGAAACATAGGCTGCTTCAGAGCTAATATGGAACCCTTACAAACAAAAATGTGTGTATTTCCGGGTCTGTGTGAGTATAAATGAATGCATGTAACACAAATATACTGTTTGAGGGAGTGCACCTGTACATGTACAGGTGTGTCTTCAACAACAAACCCAAAATTTGGGGAAGCATATAACTTGAATCTCTTTGTTTTCCCTTGAGTGCATGTCATTGCCTGAGACACGAGAAGCTGCCGTGCATGGAGTTGGTACAGTGTACAATTTTGGGGTTAATCACGTGACAGTGAAAGGGTCCTGCCTATGAAGCGAACATTGGACCACCCACGTGGCCAAAAAGGAACAGCCGTGTAATTGTGAGCGAACCTTTTCTGGCGCAGAACAAGATGACTGTGACCAAGACGGATTATGATGCATCCCTTTTCCTCCTCACAACACTAAATCAGCTCTTTTTGTCTTTATCATAACGGAGTCGTGTCGCTCTCCTCGGGGGGCGGATATCACGGATTTGTTCTCCAAGTTCTCCCCACCTGGACTGAAGATGGTAAGTTGCGCGGATGGCAGCCAGACGAGCCGCTGCTGAGCTCAGATGGTTCAGGTGTGAAGTGCATGCTGCTGATACATCAAGTGGCTGCACGGATTAATGACCATAAATTGCATGTTTTAGTTAATTGTGTGCTGTTTTTTCTTAAAAAACTTTTCATTTTAAAGATAAACACCAAGACAGGTTGGAAACGTGTAATCTAAGCATTGAAATCCTAGTTTGTGCGCTTATTTCCTCCGTTATTTGCCAACTTTACTCGTGTTCTGATATAATAAACTGAAGTACACTAACATAACTCAAGTCTGAATACATGCTTGGCAATCTGCCCTCTGCATTAAGCTACCTGGTAACACCTGCGTAAAAGGCCATCGTCAGATATTGATGCGGATCAGTGTTTAACTCCGAATGCGTAAAAAATGAGCTTTCAAGCATTTGTCTATGCAGCTGGATGTGGAATATAAAGTTACTGACTTTGATTTAGATATCTGTGTTACTGTAACACCAAAAAATAGGAGGGTGGATACTATAAAATAAAAATGATGAGTAAGTATTCCCATGCGTAATTGCGCATAAATCACAAATCTTTGGAACACTGTAATTTTTGAAGCCGCATTATTTTATCCAGGTATTTAAGAGTTTTGTCAAAATATATTATTTGTCAAAAATAATATGCTATCTTGAGAGTGAGGTGTGTTTGGATAAGAGCATAATGTTACAGTCGTGCTTGGTCCCCGAAGCCACAATATTAATTAATTTATTGTATCCTTACTATTTGTTATAATAAATGGCACAGGACTACATTTTTCAAACTCAAACACCAGCCTGTGTGCTTCAGTGGAGCTGACATGTAACGACACTATAGTCTACTGAAGGTCCTCCCCTTGAACCACTGTAATTTGAGGCTCAACTACCACCATCGTGGTGGTAGTAGAAAAAAACAAAGTTAAAAAACTTCACTTCTGGCATTCCTCGGCCACCTTCCGACGCACAGAGCGGCTACTTCGCCGCAGACTGCAGCTCCTCTCCCTGAAACGCTTCTTTCTAGCGACGGAACGCGGTGTGGAAACCCAAACGCACCGAGGGGTTCGGCTCTTAGCGAGCCTCCCCTGAAGTTGGAGATGCACGCATGAGGTCTGTCTGCCTGGGTGGTCTCTCTACTTTAGTGAGCTGTTGCTAAGCAGCTAATAATAGTCGTGTTTGCTGAGTAATTTTTGCCCTTCTGGAACCAATCAGATGCGAGAAAATCCTGCGATCTGACAGCCCCAGAGGCGGGATCTCGAGTCTTTTTTTTCTCCTTTCACCCCTCCTCCTTCTCTGCCTCCAAATGGAGAGAGGTCTTTTTCTCCTCTTCTATTGAATCTCAGAGTTGGCCGTGACGCGCGGCCCAGGGGAAGACCACATAGATCTCACCAGAATGCTACGACCATCGAGGTTTCTTACCCGACGACTTGTGTATGGGAATCACTTTGCACGCCTCGCTTTTTGAGAGAAACTTATCTTTTTTTAAGAGACACGGTGAAATGCGGTGAAAGCGGCGGAGACCTCCGGATCACGAAATGTTGGGATGGAAGGCGCAGACTTTGACTCGCCGTCTCCAACAGGAGTATGAAGTCCTACTTCACGGGTGTGAGATCTCCGAGAGTGAAACTCTGTTGCCTTGGGATATCGCTACACGCTTTCGGGGAAACACTATAAAGTGGAAAACGGTAACCATCTCGCAGTCCCCGCAACATGGCCTCGGCTGCTAATGCGCCCTCCGAGCAGGAAAACAGAGACCCCGATCGGCCGAGGATAACGCGGAGGAACAGGGGGGACTATACCCGCAGCACACCGCTGGATTTGGAGTATTTGCAGCGGCCGAGCTACTGCGATGCGGGCTTTGCTTTGGAGCAAATCACAGAGGTGCTTATTTCTCGCCTTAACCGGCATTGAGCTTTGTGGTCCTGCTTTCATTGTAGTCGCCGAGAAAAGTGGCCAAACTATGTCCAGTCGCTGCTAGGTAACGGGACAGGGCTGGGGCAGGGGGGACGCAAGGTTGTAGAGCGGTTTTCTGTTATTTCCTGCCATATTCACCAGCATCCAAGGCAGCCGGTGTGTGTTTTTGGGGATGTGAGGCAAGTTGTAGGTTCTTATTTCCCAACACAGCCACCCGATTGTTCCTTACGCATCTCCAAACTAACGGTCTGAGACAAAACATGCAGCTTCCATCCAGTCACCAAGCAGCTGAGGCTGTTTCATAACATCCAGCCGGATTTCTCCCTCAGAGGAAGCTTTGGTGTCTCGACTTGGAGGTTTGTGTGACAGTATCTAACCTTGTGTGACTCGCGTAAAAGTAGGAGGTTAAAAAAAAAAAAAAAAAAAAATCCATGTGGCTGCCCTCTTCCGTTCACAAACATTGAGTCCCCCTGTGATGGCTCCTCCACTCCCCACGCAGGCCGGAACACACAGGCTGTAGGACGGGGGAGTGTGTGTGGTGCTGGTGGTATTTGTGGCTTTTACCACATGCAACCTTTCAGGGTATTTAGTATCACAGGTGGATGTGTGCAGTGTGGGCCACTGTACTGACAAATTGCACTGCTCCCTGAATATATTGCTTTTTTTGTGGTATACGTTGTGCTTCGACAAGCTTTTAGGCTATTTTGTGCTGTGAAAATACCCAAAAGTGTCATCCAAACACACAGAGAAGACTCATCAAACACCCACCATGTGTGTAATTGTAGTTTGACAGTCATCTCCCTTTTTATTTATCTCCATCTGCTCTGGAGGTCCAGCTGCAAACCATATTTTGGAGCAAAACATGTCACTTTTTTTTCTTTTTTGGATCAGCTTCTTCATAACTCATCACTGTGAAATAACAGAGTTGAGCCAGACTGTGTCAGTGAAGGTATCTTTGCTTTGCGTGTATCATGCTAAGGTTACATTTTATACGTGTTACTGATATGACAGAACTGGCGGCTCTTGCTCTGGGGAGTCCTCAGTGGGTTTCCAGGCGGTCCCCGGCAGTGTGTTTTATTATTTTGATCGCAACTCTCGTGTCACTCAGATCCTTCATTACAGATATATTTGCAGCCTTGCAGGGAATCACAGTAGTCTCAGATGTGGTTTACTGGGTCACATAGGGGCCTGTAGTGTAAATACAGGAAGACTCTTTTACATGGGACCACCAGTGCTTGTCATTTCTCTGCATGCACAGCATTAAACCTTCTCTTTTGAACCCTACGGCCTCACCTGCCCAGGTAAGTGCAAGTGTTTTTGTGTTTTGACTGACAGTAATGTCACGACTCTTGTCTTATTGCAGGGGAAGGCGACTGGGAGGAAAGCACCTCTGTGGCTGAGAGCGAAGTTCCAGAGACTTTTATTTAGGCTGGGCTGTTACATACAAAAGAACTGCGGAAAGTTTTTGGTTGTGGGCCTCATGATTTTTGGAGCTTTTGCTGTGGGCTTAAGGGCAGCTAATTTGGAAACGGACGTGGAGAAACTCTGGGTGGAAGGTAAGACACTTTGATCTATTATTTCATGCAATGTCACTGTTTCTCTTGCATGTGCATGTGTTTGTATTGTCATGTTTAGAAGGTTGTGGGATGGCTTGCTGGTACTAAACAAGCTCTGGGGATTGTTTATTGTTTAGGTCCTGGCAAGTGGCCAAGAGAAACTTGAAAATAATTTTATATTTTCTAACGTACTCGCAGCTTCTCAGTTTCCCATTGAAATGCACCGAAAGACGTGCACGAGGTGACCGTAACTGCGCCCACGAATAAGGTTGTAATTAAGTTCATAAGCAGCTTTTGGGGTAGAGGAAATTTTTGTCAAAGCCGCCATTTTGTGAGAGTGTGTGAGTGTGTGTGTGTCTGCCTGCCCCCAGCAGTTGAAGGCTCAGAGACTGTGTGTGGTCCCGTTTTGGACAGCTCTCAACTTTCCAAAAAGATTTGTCTCCGGCTGCAGGGAAAAAGCGGAGTGAGGACAGGAACTCGTGTTTGTGGGGTGGATGGCCCACTTATATGTTTCTTTTCTTTTTTTTCCTTCTTATTTTTAGTTTTTTTTTTCAGAAACAACTTACCAAGAATGAACATTTAAAAGGAAGAAGGAGACTGCATATGGGTGGTGCTTGGGGGGGGGATAAGGGGAAGGGGCTGAGCTTTTTTCCTTCCCTTTGATCCACATTCCTGCACTTATGGCTGGAGTCGGCTGTAGGAGTCATGAATGGAGGAGCAGATTGTGCAGTTGAGGAATTGAATCGAGGGATTTTTTTTGGTCTTAGAAAGTGGAAGCAAAATCTTATTTACACATAGATTTGTTGAGATTGTGTTGCCTTGTGTGCTTTCTCCACTTTTTGACTCTCCAGATTAAAACTGGAAAAAAAAAAGTATAGTTGGTGAGATGAAGCTTTAAAGCAGACTGGTTCCCGTACAGATCAAACACCCCACCTCCTCACCGGGTTGGCTGTTCTCTCGTTGCGTGCTGCTGCAGGGGTCTGACAGACAGCGTGTTCTTCTAATCTGTGGCGCAGGCGCAGTTGGCAGCAGTTTAGGCAGAGGGGAGCCTCTTCAGCACAGGACTCATGATTGTGCTCAGAGGATCACACTGTTTTCACACCCTTTTCACATGCCAGACCACGGTCATGTACACCACAGCGAGGGCCACCAGAAGAAACTGAACAATACTAGAGACTCATCAAAGCATCCTTTGCTGCTATACTGTGGAAACTGATCAGAACAGAGAAGTAACTGCTGATTATTCATCACTGTTTATTAAATTAAGTAAGCAAACATTTGCTGAGATCAGTCTGCTTTTTGACGACGACCCATGTGGTTTTCCCCATTTCAGTTAATTTTAAACTGAATATTTTGGGGATTTTTAACAGAAAACTAAACAAGAAATTGAAGGACATCACTTTGGGCTTGGTAACTTTTAAACACATTTTTGTCAATATTTTCTCATCCTTCTAACACTACTGTCCTTCAAAAACCATTCGGAAAACTTACTATTTAGAAGATACTAAACATGTGAAAGGACAGTATGTAAGTGTATTAAATTGAGTTTTGAGGTGTTGATACCTTTTGGCACTTTGAAAAAACTTTTTGCCAACAATTTACTTTGCAACAAGAGCGTCTAACAGCTGCTTCATGAAGCAGCAAACTAGGAAACAGCCACATTTTAAGTCAATAGGTGGTAAATGTCTGGTACAGAAAAACATAGTTTGGATGGACTTTTGTTTAGTGAGAAGCAAAAATGGCCTGTTGCAGCTTGTCAAATGTGAGGATGTGTGGATTTCTCTGACTTTCCTCATTTTATAAACAGTTTTGTTGCGTTTGTCAAACTTAATATCAAATCAGTACAGACTCTGTGATTTGTATTTGTCACTATTCTGAGATGTTTTAAGTATCTACCTGCCCTAGTGTGCAGCTGACACAAATCCAGAATGTTACGTCAAATTTAGAATGTTCAAAATTCATCATTATAAACAGCCTTTTTTCACTCTTTTGTATTTCATGTTTAACCATGTGGTTTTGGCATTGACAGCAGAGACTAGTTTTATGGTGAACCTGGCTGACACTCGTGCAGTGTTTGTGACCTCTGCTAGACATCCACAGCTTGGCCTCATACAGGCTCACAGGGATACACAGAGACCTGCTCCTACACACACAGACACTGTCTAAGAGACAGGGCTGCGGTGGTTTCCTAGGTCCCGGTACGTGAGGGGTTCCAGATGTTGGTAGGGAGAGAGCTGTTTGTTTAGATTAGACTGCACAGCTGAGGGATAGATTAGTTCTGCCTGGACCGTGGAACGCTGTGTTGGGCCGTGCTGGGGGACTAGCCCATCGTCCGAGAGGAAAAAGAGGAGAGAGGAGGAGAGGACAGAGCGGCTGTTTATGTTTCATTTGGAACTGCCCTCCGCAGGCGACCCGTGGACGACCCTGCCTGGAAGCTGTGTGGCCTGCGCATGCACGCACACATACAATACAGCCGGCTCATATTAGATCTATCGGTTGCTGTAGGATTGGCCGGAGCTGCGTTTACGTTTTATGATCTCGTGTCGTGTCTCTCGTCACCTGCTTTCTGGTGGTGCCAAAAAGCAGCTGAGGTCTGCAGAGGACCACCATTAGCTCTGCACCAGAGCTGGCCAGTGTGTTTATTCTACATGCTGTCACGTGCCGCAGCTTTCGCAGGGATTGTCTCTTCTCACACAGTGCTCACTCAGCACTGTTTATAAATACTCAGACACAGGAAGTTCTGTTTATTAGACAAAGTGACAGAGACCAATTGGGAGCGAGACGCATGCTCGCACAAAGAGGCGATTGTGTCAAACCTCCGAGGATCTATGGGGGTTTGTACGTTGCTAACCAAACAGGGGATGATAATATTTTTTAAAGCTTCCCTTCCGAGAAACATAAAAGTGGCAGTGGCGTGTATTCAAGGCATCCTCACTGCAGACCAACTCTGTGTTTATATCCACTGTGGTGCTCAGAGGAAATGATTAGTTCAAACCGGAAGTTGTAGTATTGTGGCGTCCTATCTTGATCTCCCCAACACACAAATGTGGCTCGAGGCCCTCTCTGTGCTTCCCTCAATGTCCAAACTCATGCCTTTTGGCTTGTGTTTGACTTTAGATACATCCTTGGTTTCAAATTGCAGATGATTCTGGATGATCTTGTGGTGATTAAGTATAAGCCACATTCGGGGAGCAGGGACGTAGAAGAGAGGAATAAGACCCTTTTTCAGTTCCTCCTGGCTACAAATGGAAAACGGAGCCATCCCTTGGCATTCTAGCTTAAGGCAAACACAGGCCAAATTGTAAAGAAAATAGGAGCACTGCCTGCCCCTAATTAAAACAGTATCACATAAACATTGGCCTTCCTGTAGGACAGCCCCTCACGCTTTCACTTTGTTTCTGTGCTGAGAGTGAGGGGCTGCAGATTATGGGGCTGTGTTGATGGGGGAGAGAAGGTAAAAAAGGAGGAGAAGGTTTGGAAATGGGGCTTTTGAAGCTTTGAGCTCTGTGCGAGGGTTGAAGTTGAAACCGGGGCTGAAGCAGATGAGCTGGAGCTGTACTGTAATCTAGGCTGAGTTGCGGTTAGCCTGAAGATTTAGCCTACACTAAAGAGAGGACGGGGGCCTTGTGGCATTCGGAGGATGTACTTTGTTTTCATCGCACATGGACTTGGAGTTGAGCTCTGCAGAGATATGTAGGAGAGATTCGAGTTGAAATGAGTTTATGGTCCCCAGATTTATGGCCTGAACCGGGGCATGGGGGGTTATGGTTGTAGTCTCAAGGCTACAGACTTGGTCCCGGAGCGCTTTGCTTCGAGGTGAGGGAGGGGCATAAGTGTAGAGGCCAGGGGCCACAGGGGTAGACCCCTGAGACCCTGAGGTCATCTCTTAGAGGCCCCCGCTATTTAAAACCTCACCTGATACTCACCCTGTGGCCTGGGTGCAGAGTGAGGACTCACAGCATCGAGGAGTGGGGTGGAAGGGGGTGACGGTAGGGGGAGGACGTGGTAGAAATGCAGCAGAAGTCGCAGCTGTCACCAGCCACCGTTTGTGTCCAGTGTATGTCTATGCGTGTGCATTTATGGACTCTATGACTGCATCCCATGAGCCAGATGTTGCCTACAGAGAATGCATTGTTTTCTGATTGTTTCAGTATTTCATTTTATGGATTTTTGGTTAACCTTTTGACATCTGTTCTCCAGCAGAGGGCAGTGAATCTGAGGTATATTTTGATTTAATCCCTGAATTACTGTATAACAACTTGTTTGTCATTATTTCTGCTTTGATGCTATAAAACATGAGTGACATGGGAAAAAAAGATGCACATTTAAAGTCATTCTCCAGAGTTTTCAATATTCAGTGTCCTACAGAACAGTGTTTCTTGTTTTTGCCTGCAGCATATTTCTGAATCAATATGGTAACAGTTAAAATGATGCCAAATTTATGTATTTATGTTTGTGCATCTCGAGTCTGATTTAAGGTCTCAGAATCCACTCTGATAGGACCAAATGTTTTTTTGTTGTTTTTTTTTAAAGCAGCTCCCTCACCGTCTAGCATGTCTGTTTTGTATCTAGTGTGATTAAGAGCTGAGTTGACAGAGTCGGTGGTTGTTTTGTTGTTTTGCTGGTAATGGCAGTGGAGAAGCGAGCAGTATAATGTTGAGTGCATGCGGAAGAAGTCTTGACATCCTTTCTTGTGGACGAAGATGAGGAGGAGGAGGAAGAGGAGGAGGAGTGCCCTGAATGTGGCGTCTCCACTGAGAAGATTGTGGTTTGCATGATTGAATTATTCGGCTTTTGATGTGTATGGGAGCACTGATACATGCATGGACGCATGTGTACACACACACGCACGCACGCACGCACGCACGCACGCACGCACGCACGCACGCACGCACGCACGCACGCACGCACGCACGCACAGTTTTTCGTATGAAGAGAGGCTTTGGAGTCTTGGTTCTGTGAATGAGTAGGTGGTTGACCAGGGATGGCATGGCAGGCTATGTTTTTTTTCTTTTTGCTATTTTCCCCTCTTTATCCATCTGTTTTCCTCTGTTGGCCCTCTTTTTCTCTTTTTTATTCTGTCTTTCAATCTGTCCCTCACACTTTATCTTCAGCAGCTTTCATTCAGCAGCCGCAAGCAATCAAACACACAAACTCACCCACACCCAATGTTTTTTCCTAGTTAGCACAGAACACGCTCACAAGGAGTCATCTCTCTTCTCTGTCTTCGTGTGTTTCGCTCTCTCGCACACATGCACGCTCGCTGCAAACTGGACTCAATTAAGTTTGTGTTCATCAGTTCACTACAAACAGGATTAAACCTCTGTATAAGGAATAACATTCCAGCAGTGTTGTGTTAAACTTTACGAGTTGATGAAAAGTGCAGGCGAGCTGGTGAGGGATTTAGTGTGGGGAAACATTGCGCCTTTGGTACTGTACACAGACTTACAGCGCTGTTTTCTCAAGCTCGCTCTCCAGCATTTGAAAACAGCTTTGTGTATATTAGGCCTACCTGGCGAAAGTAAATATGAAATAAAATTTTAAAAAGTTGCTCATTGACTACATCCCTGTGCGTCCCTGTGTGTGCGCGCGCTGCTCCCATTCACAAACAACATCCTGAGATGCCTCCAAGCTCTCTGTTTACATTTTGCATTCTTTCAGGCGCTCTTATTCAAAAACCAGAGCCCTGCGAATGACCGACCACAGGAGACTGTGGAGAGAATTACCCTCCCCCCCGCTTCTACCTCCTCCCCCCCCCCTCTCTTCTCTATCCCTCTCTTTTCCTCTCTGCCAGAAAGGTCCTTCTCTATACCTCCCCCTCTCCTGCCTCCCCCACCACCACCACCACCACTACTCCCCCGTCCCTGGCTGGAGAGAGTGGCCTCAGAATGCCAGATGTATTACAGAGTGAGCCACGGCAATGTAAACACTCAGCCCTGCCATGAGAGCAGGGTGGTCTGGCCTCCCTCCTTCCCTTTCCCTCCTCTCCCCTCCCATCCCTCCCTCTTCCCCTCTCCTCTCTTCCCTCCCTCGCAGCGCTGACTGCCAGAAGGGTGGAGAAAGTACAAAACAGCAGAGGCAGAGTGTGTGTGTGTATGTATGTATGTGTGTGTTGGAAGGGGAGACAGAGTGAGGGGAAGAAGCAGGAGTATAGTAGCAGTAGTGTGTTTGTGTTTTGGCTGCGGTGCCTACCGTACACTAGGAGAGAGATTGGGGTGTGGATTGATGCTTCTCAGACTGCAGAGCGGAGAAATTTTCTTGCAAACATTGTGTGTGTGTCTGTGTGTCTTTGGAATTTTTTCATCCCCTCTGGCACACCGCATTTACATACGTAGCCGTATAGTTCATTGCAATTCCTGCCGCGCATCGTCATAGAATCTGGCAGCGATAGCAATTACGCAAGTACCACATATGCACACGCGAGGCATAAAGATACCGAGATAACATTTCCTCTCTCAGATGATTGAGAGGTTTGGAGCTCCAGATTGAGTCGGTATGCGTCAGAGGGAAATAGTCTCTTGTCCTGAGACCTCCCTGCAAGTCTGACGGAAACATTAGGACATCGAGGCCGCTGGTGACCCAACACAACAGGCTGGGTGTTATTATGTGCAGCAAGGCTTGATGGGAGCCATTTTTTTTCTTGCATTGTTGCCTAGTTTTCTGTTTAAATATTAACATCCAACTTTCTCAAGTGAGAGAAGTAGCTGTTTGCACACCCTGTCCTATATTTAAATGCAGGATAGCAAACTAAGTATAGGGGAAAAACTTCAAACATTATTAAACTGCAAAAAATTAAGTTTCGCTTTCATTTTCCTGGCCCACAATGAGTGCAAAAGTACATTCAGGTTCACTTACTGTGTTTGTTAAGGTGGGTATTTCTGTTTGTACTCAGGCATCATAGATTCATTTAATGCATATTTTATTTCTGACAATGGACTGTGTATTTCAAAAATGGATGCTCCAAGTGACAAACTCAGATAATAATCACCCAACTCTGTACTTCCCCTTAACTCCTTGGAGGTTTTATAATCTTAACTCATTGTTTTACATTTTTCAAACTGCAGCCTTGCTCTTTTGGCTGATTCCCACTGTTTGCATTATAAAACAGTCTAGCACCAAACAGGAGACAGAGAAAATTAGCGAAAAGCTGTTGAACAGTCTTACGTCTATCTGTCAGTAGTTGGTAGACATTAAAACAGAGCTAATAGGAGAAAATTGGACTTAAATCATGTCCAAACTGGCTATAGTACAAAAATAGCTTTGTAATTCATGCAAGTCTGTTGAACTTGGCTCTACTTTTGCCACAGTGTAATGTAGCATCATCTGGCAATCATATACATGTAAATGCACATTCCTACTTTGTAACCACCATCTATACGACCCAACCACTGCTGTAATAAAACAGTTGCTGCCTCGATTACCCATCATTGTCCACTATCATAAGCCATTGTGCTGAATGCTGGGGTCTGAGAAGCTTTAAAGCTAAAAATGTGACCCAAACTGGACTTCCTGGATCATATTTCATGTCCCACCAGTATCTAAAGGAGCACAGCCCCTTAGCTGTTTAATGCCAGGGGCTAATTTCAGTCTGAATGCCTTCAAGTCAGGAAGAAAGAAATGCAATCCTGAAGGCACTGTTTGCTAACATGCTAATCTTAATAATTTGAAAAAGCCTTAATGTGTTAATGTTGTGTTTAAAGTTGATAGCACTGACCTAAAGTGGCCAGGAAAGTTCACACTCTTCAAAAGAAAACAAAATAGAAAGATTTGGTTTGGGTCCAATTCTTGCGCATTGTTTTGGCACAGATATTGATAACAAATAATGGCTGATAAGGTAACCATGGAAGTTTCATGCATGAATGAAGCACCTGAGAAAAATAAAGTCAGATTTCTTGGGGCTTCTCTCTCTCCTCCATTCACACTCTGCCTGTTTCTGTCTGCGTCTTCTTTTTCACACTTGGAATGTGTGATTTTGGGATACCTGGAATCACGGGTCATCTTTACAGGAAATGACAAGGAGATGGCTGGTTGAGATTGGCTGTTCAGTCTCATGTCACGGTCTATTATGGCTGGGCTGTGGGCCAATCACAAGGCTGTAAATGCAGCAGGGAGAGAAGGCTCACCTGGCTTGAATTTGACAGGCACTGACAGGAGAAACAGGATGAGATTTTCCACTTTTTTTATCCTCGGCAATGTTTTAGATGACGTAACAGTTGTTGCAAGATTTTTCAGTTTATTATTTAATGTTTACTATTTTACTTCACCAAAATGTACACTATATCTGCAGATTTTACACCTTTCAAATCCCTCGAAGTGACAGTAGCATCAAATCTCATGTGTCTACTTGCTTCCATTAATACATCATATTTAATTGAACCGCAACTGCTGAACAAATGCGTGCACATGCTACAAACACAGACTTTCTGTCAGCGTTTTCTTCCCCAACTACTCTTTCCATTGCTCTGTGAATCCATTGGCATTGAATAGGATTTTTTTTTTTTTTCAGAGTGGACATTGGGGGGTTGGTAGGGGAGAGAGGGACCTGAATGAAGGCAGCAACGTGGAAGAATCTGCCCATTGAGGAGTGTGTGAATGTACACCTCGGGCCCAGGGGAAGCTGCATTGGGAGCCAGCCGACTGCTAAATACACCCATTTTAGGGATTGCAGGGGCCAGACAGGTGATTAGCATAATCAGGGGCGAGGGGAGCCATACATATGGTAATGCTGTAGTTGGCGGGTGAGGGTTGGTGGTATGGGTGGGGATTCGGGGGGGGGGGGGCAGTGGTTGGCAGCTGGGGTGTCACATTTGTGTCAGGGGTCGGGGTGCTGGAGGCGGTGTGTTCGCCTGCATGAGGAGACACTCGGCCACAGCTGCACGTCACCGCACTTCCACTCTCTGTTTGTATCATTTCTTTCTTTTTACTTTCTATCATCCTCTTATTTTTCCCCTTCTTCTTTCATAGTCACCCACTCTCTACCTTGCTTATTTTACCCTCCCTCTGTGTGGCAGCCCCCTCCTCTTTGAAAGCTGACAGGAGAGAGGGAAAAAGAGTTCGAGGGGGAGTGCAAGAGAGTGAAGGGGAGGGGGGGGTGCTCGCCATGGGTCAGATAGGGTCTCGGCTCTCAGTAAGGCCTTTCATCACACATTTGTGGCTGTGTGCACACCTGCATTGCAGAGCCCACATTCAAAACTAGTTTTAATGTTGTGTATGCGATGGGTATTGCAGCTCAGGCTCTTTCTGCCACTGCAAAGGCATAAAAATATGAGTTCAAGTCACGTTTAACATCATGAGGGACAGCAGAAGTTTTAAAATTCACTGTAAAATTTTTTAAAGAGAGGAAAAAGGTGGAATCCAGTTATGCCTGCGCAAGGAGAGGGGTAGCAATGCAGTGCACTCAATGCAAATGACCAAACTTTAAAATGAAAAAATGTAAGACCATTTTTTTTCAGTGCTATGGAAGCATTTTGCAGATTTCATAGAGGAAGAAAAGAATAGTAGATGTAGATGGTGGAGGTTGTTCTACTAATGCAGTCCAGAAGATAGTAAAAGCTTAAGATATTGCTCTGATCCCAGAAAAGTTGCTCAGTTTTCAAGACTTACAACAAATTGAGCTGATTATTTCTTTCAAATGTTATTTTACAGACAACAAGGGCACACAGAACATACCTGTTGGGATCATAGTTTGGAGTGATACACAGATCTCACCTTAATATTATAGTAAGTTGCCAGTTTACCAAGTCACCATGTCTTATAGCAGAGATTTGTTGGAGTTTTCAGTGTGTCTGCCATGATATAGCGGCAATAACAGGAAGCAGCAGATGATATCTAAGCAGGGGTGAGTCCGAGAAACCAAGATCAAGTGAGGGACAGACGCAGTGGCAGCAGATGGTACAAAGAAGAAGCAGACCAACAGTGGAGGAAGGGAACAGGTGGGTTCTTCTCACTGATCAAAGCTCTGTCATTGGATTGGCAGTAGCAGCTGAGGAGGAGACAAACAGGAAGGAGGAGGATAGAGAAGGTAGTGATGTGAGGTTAGTGTGGGAAAGTTTACCTGAACAGGGAGAAAGCAAAGTTAAATGAGAGAGTGATGCAAGTAGACTGTGCAGTAACACAAATGCATCTTTGAGATACGATTTGTACATTTTTGTTTTCTTTCCAAGGCTCTTGAATAACTTGGAAATCAGTTTAACCTAGTGTAATCAGCTTTGTCTTCAGATTTTAATATCCTGTGTATGCTGCCAGTATTGTCATAAATAGGTATATATAGGTGGGGCTTTACTGTGGAAAACCCTTCCTAAAAGACTGAGCGATCCCAAATCAAAGATAAAATGATGTAACTTTACTTATAATTAAGAGGAGGTGCTATCTCATGCTTTCTGTACATTTTTCTTGTATTGCTAAAGCTCTCCAACATCAGCCTTAACCATATATGTGAAGCCCACTTATTCTTTATATGCAGATAATAGTCCATCTTAATTATTACCTTGCTGGAAAACACCTCATGCGGTAGGTGTCAATTCCCATGTTTAAAACATGTTTTGCATACAAAAAAACATTTTCTCTCTAAGTACATTTCCCCGCTTGTATTTCCACATTTGACTCTCTTGAAGTAGCTTTTAAAGTAGCTTTCTTAACGCACATGTTATTTGAGTTTGTAGGGTGGCAGTACAGGGGGCTCAGGGTATGGGAGGTCGCTGTAGACGTGGTAGCGGAGAGATGACCTGGTTTTGGGGGGCTTCCTCCTCACTACAGGGGGTCCCTGCTGAGATGAGGCCTAATCCAGCTAATCCTTTCTCTGCGCGCACACACACACACACACACACACACACACACACACACACAAAAAGATGTGTTTAACCCCATGCCTATACATACAGTATATTCATATATGCATGCACGATATCCTGCACAATCTTACATTAGGATCAGGTGTTATATAATATGTAGAGGGGCTTCAAATGGATTCTAGAAACATTATTTTCACTGTTTGCGTGCAGATATGTCTAGCTAAAGATGCATTGTCGGTCCTGTTTCTCTGCTAGTGCTGTGTTTGCTTTAATACCAGCATTACTCACACAGGAGTTACAGGAGTTGTTTGCTACTGCTGCTGGTGGTGCATGTTTTTCCTTGAAAGTGCGGGTCGCTTCCGTTGTCAGACATAAGAGATGTGCAGGGGGTGGGGCCACGCTGTTGTGTGTTGCATGGAAAAGAGAGAAAGTTGGGGGGGGGGGGGCTGGCTTTGACAGAGGGGGCCGGGCTGATTGCCACCATGATCTGGCCAATCACAGAGTAGAGCTGAATAGAGCAAAGAGAGAGAAAATGAGAGTATAAAGAGGAGGGGGAGTTCAGAGCTGAAAAGGGGAAGGGGGTGATGTCAGTTCCTTAGAAACCTACTCTCTCTCCTTTTCGTGCCCGCTGCCCCCCATTCCTCTACTTTGAGAATAGGGGGGACCAGGGGTTAATGTTATGCAACATGTTGAATACCCACACTGAGGGCTGCACTACAGTGACATACATAGGCCTCTTCTCCTCTTTTCTCTCCTCTTCTCTTCTTCATATTTTGGATTTTACTCATTCATCCATCATTCGCAGCGCTTACACAAACTACACAAATACACAGGTGCACAGCGTACGTTAACTCCTCATTGAAAGCAAGGACATTCCTAATGTGATCAGTGGGAAAAAATGATTTAGTGCTGCAATTAACACCCATCTGTTTATTATTTTCTTGAATAACTGATCAGTTGTTTGATTTATAGTAGTAATCCATTTCTATCACATGTTCCCAGAGCCTAATTTAATTATCGCAGAAGACTAAGAAACGGCAAACATCCACATTTAAAAAGCTGGAACTGGTAAAGTCTTGTTGCTGATTGAAAGTAATTGATAAACTGATTAGCATTTCAGATCTAAACTGGTTAAAGACTTTAATTATTGACAAGTTTGATTATTGATGTTGTTTGAAAAATGCCACAAAATTGCAGTTACAGCACTACAAATGTGAAATTTTCTGTTTTTTTCACTACAAATGAAATGTTTTTAGTGAGTTTTGGATGTTTGTCTGAGCAGTTGAGCACATTTAAGGCCTAACTTTGGCCTCACATGGACATTATTGAATAACCAGCGGAATAACAGTGAATGTGCCAAGAGAGGAGATGGTGATGCAGAAAGGATCGAATAAGGAAGAGAGAGCAAGCAAGCGAGTGAGTGAGAAATTGAGCTGGTATGGGAAGTATTCAAAAGTCGGTGACACTTTGTTTTGGTCACAGCAGCTGAAGCTGGAGCGGGACGCCTTCAACATATCAACACATGCTCGGGTCAACCAGTTTTCTTAGGAGAGCGAATATGGGAATATGTGTCATTGAAGAAACACAGCTGTGTGTACACACACACACTCACACACACACATGCTTGCACATATGCAAAAGTGTGTGCACACACACATTTTCTTGGTCCAGCTGGGGTGTTAATTTCACCCCAAGGTTGTGTGAGTGTTGACCCCAAAACTTTGTAACCTCGTGAAGTGTGGAATTCTCTAAGCCTGAGGCTGTAATGTGCTGTTTCCTGTAGAGAGAGAGTACATTCCTTTGACTTGTCCCATTCCTCGCTGCTTGCTGTAAACTCAAGGTCTTTGGGTGGCAGTCCACAGCTTGGAAAGTGTTCAGAACAGACAGTGAGTTCTTTCTAAGCACGGCCCTCCCATCTTTCTTCAGTCAGACCTTTCTTCATCTCTTCATGCATGTAGAAACACACTGGAAATGCCTCATTTCTTTGTACCTGTGTTCCGATTCTTCCTCTCGGCAGTTAAACCGAGCCTCGGGCTAGCTTTGCCTTTGAGCGTTGAGTGTATCAGACAAGTCGACTTGTTAGTGCACTGTCAGTGTGCGTCGGGTCTTAATCAGTTCCATGCGTGCTCCTTTGAAAGGAGGGCTGGGGTAACGTAGCTGTGTAGCTGGCCTAGCAGTGGAAAGCATGTCGCTCCAGTTAGCCTAGGCCTGCTATTAATGATGAGTATTATAAACATGCCTTCAGACAGGATCAGATGGGAATGCTGTTTGGGTCCAGAAAAAAAGAAATCAAGTGTGTTTTCCTAATGCCCCAAGACATGGCCCCCTCCCTTGCTGTTCCATTGGTCTGACTGGGTGGTCCACCCCAGCAGAACAGGCATGCTTATGTTCTACTTTAATGCCATTACAATGGACTAAAAATATTCAATCCATGCCTGCTGTTGCACGAATTGAGCGGAATTGTAAAATTGGATTAAGGCGTAATAAAATGTTACAGATTTTTCACACAGTCAGCCTTCTCACTTGACATTTTTCATGTCGTGTGTGTGTGTGTCTGAGTGTGTGCGAGACCAAGTGAAAGAAGATGACTATAAATTGCTCGAGCTTTCACCGAGCGTTTAGTCTCTGATGATGGAAAGGCTCAAGTCCTCTGCTCGTAAATCAGACACAGATACACTGAACTGAAGGATGCAGACGCGCACACAAATCTCAGTACAACAAAGCATGCGCTCTTGTGTAGCTTTCAATATTGTAGGACATTTTTTTTCTTATTCCGTTGACTGAAAATTTGAGACTTTGCCCATCCTTGCATGACTGCAATTGCCTGCATTTGTTTATGTGTGTGTGTTTGTGAGGGAGACTTTGCCAGGCTTTCCTTGGCTGTACGAGGGTGGAGCAGGGCAGCTAAATGGCCTGAAAGGCTGCTTTTGTAGCTCGGACTAGCTCAGAGCTCAGAGCGCACGCACAGGGCTTAGTCTCACCACGATACTGGGAGCAAAGCCTGGAAGACAGCCTCCCTCTCTATCAAACGCATGCACTCACAGACATAGTGTCACACACATATGCAGTCAACATGTTCTGGCGCTGTCGACTTGTTAGCAAATTTGAGTAGAAACGTTGAGCTATTTGTGAAATGTGGATTTGTTGAGGCAGTGTTACTTGTCTGGATTCAAAGGAGCTGGGATGTTTGCCATTGCAGTTTTACAAGCTCACTGTAAGCTAAGTGCTTTTATTTAAGATACAAGTCTGATAACGTCGTGGCCAGGCGCAGAGATGGGTTTGCTTTGCTGAAAGAACAGAGGATCACTGCTTGAGTCGCAGATGTTTTAACACATGATGCCGCTTGTGGGTGTTTGAATAGTCCAACTAGTTCAGGCTGCCTCACCTTCTGTCAGTGTTGGATTGATATTTGCTCCTGAAGTCTGCTATGTTAAGGGCTTATAACTTTCACTTATTAATTTAGAGCAAAAGCTATTTATTAAAGTTTGGATGTGATGGTTTTATGGACACATGCATTCCTGCATCAGTGCTGATTAAACACAATGGAAAACAAATCTTGGACTTTATTGTGGTATTCTTGACATTTTTGCAATATGTGTGACCATGTGTCAACAGAAATTAACTAAGTGTATTTTTTAAAGCACAAGTCCACCACTATGGAGTTGAATCATTTCTTGATTTTACTTATATTCTAAGAGGGACTCATCTTCTACCAATGTTCTGCTTTGTTTTCTTTGGGATTGTATATCTCTTCAGACTGTAGTAGTGTTTTTTGCAGCAAAAACACACGTTGTGGTTGTGTGAAAACATCATATACAAGTTAGAATCTTTTGGTCTTTCTTTTTATTAAAAAAATTGACTTTTTTTGGTAGGAAAATCTTTGGTGGGAAATGCTTAACAAGTCGTAGCGATACTAAATATTATTTTGGCGGGGAAATCTTTTCGCAGGAAAAACTTGATGACTCTTAAATGTACTAAATATAATTGTAATGGAACCAATATACCTGCACCTTTATAGTGTCTTTGGATGTTCACACACGGTGTTAAAATTCACATTTGCTCTTCTCTGTCCAGTTGGTGGGCGCGTGAACCAGGAACTAAAGTACACGCGGCAGAAGATAGGCGAGGAGGCCATGTTTAACCCTCAGCTGATGATCCAGACACCGCGGGAGGAGGGAGCCAATGTTCTAACAGTGGAGGCGCTTCTGCAGCACCTGGAGTCAGCTATCCGAGCCAGCAGAGTTCATGTTTACCTTTATAACAGGTACATTGCTATTCCTCATCTGCCTGTGTTTCAGGCTTGCCTTGTGTCTGTTTGCATTGGTCATAATTTTTTTCTCTTCTGGACAGGTCAAATCAGTTTTGTATATCCAAACATAATAAATCACAATTTGTCTCAAAGGGCAATTTAATGCAATCAAATAACAAAAACCCTGCTATAAATGTGTGATGTCTATAATGTTAATTTGTTGTGTCACAGAATCAACTGTGGTAATCTCTGAGTAGTTTCTCAGGATGTTGTTTTGCATTGCACTGCACTATCATGTGCTAAATCTAATATTTTGTCTATTTAACATACCTGCATTTGATGTTGTTTTGGCTAACAGTACTTCATAATGATGAAAGATTTGTTCTCATTTTCAGCATTCTTAATTCTGTTTATCCTAACTATGGGAACCACTAAACAGAAACTCTTTTGTTTTCCATTTCAGACAATGGAAATTAGAACACTTATGCTACAAATCAGGAGAACTAGTCACGGAAACTCATTTTATGGATCAGGTGAGATGCAAACAATCTAATATGGCCTTTACACTCTTTCTTTCTTTCTTTGGAACATATGGAAACATAACCAGTACAATCTATATCTGTTTTCAGTTTGTCCCTTTTCTCTGTTAACACTGTTGTCTATGTGTGTTTATCCACTTAGATCATAGAAAAGTTACATCCCTGCCTCATCATCACCCCTTTGGACTGTTTCTGGGAGGGAGCTAAACTCCAGTCTGGAATGGTCTATCTCCCGTAAGTACAAGAATCTTTACACTAGACAGAATTTGTGTTTTAGGATGTCTAAGTACAATCAAAAGTTGACCAATCCTTCTCAAACTAATGGCCAACTGATCAAATGCTTAAAGAATTAAAAAATCCTAATTGGACACACACAATAGCATTCATTACTGTGAGGACAGTTGGCAAGTTGATTGAGATGATGTTTGGGGACAACAAGACCTTGAGCGCTGAGCTCATCAGTGCCGGTTATGAAATTAGTGCATATATATGCTAGCAGCACCAGTATGTATAGACTGTTCTCAAGACTGAGAAGAAGGAGATCTGAATCTGTGTATCGTGTTTTTACCCTGTTAGTCGAAGCTGCTGTAACACACTCGGTCCACCCAAAGAGACACCACAGAGGAACAAGTGTGTGTGCGTGTGTGTGTCCTGAACTCGTCCCCTCTGAAGGCTCTTTTGTAGTGGTTGCTGGCATGCGTATCGCTGGCGATACTTTCTCTCCAGCCCTGGGCCTCACACCATTGTCTGGCCGTTCTGTTGCTAATGGCCTGCTGCTACAGTAATACTCGGCAGACTTTACCTCCGCGTGTGTTTGTGCATGCACGTAACGTGTGCTATTGCCATCAATGCACACATGTGTTTTGTCAATGTGTGAAAGTGTATCAGCTTGAGTCGCTGTCATCACAGTATGTGAATGCGCGTATGGACGTGAGTGTGTGTTACCCACTGGCCTAAGATGGTAAATAAGGTTTTTACTATGTTCTGGTTGGAAGGCTGGGAATAATAACCCAAGCCTGGTTAAGCACATACAATGTAGTCTGAATGACAGAGAGAGAGGGAGATTCAGAGAAAGAGAGATTGGAATGTGTGAGGAATAGAGAGCATAGAGAGACAAGGTCTTGGTTGGAGCAGGAATTCAGCCGTTGCATGATGGGAAATGATCCCCATTTATTATTTTGTGTCACCTAGAAAGAAAGAAATTATTTTCAGCACTCAGAAGTTTGACTGTTCTGTATGGTAAAGTTTGATGGTAATTACACTTTGACAAATGCAAAACCAAATGTGAACACATTATGTTCTCCCATTGTTTGTTTTCCTTCTCTTCTTTTTATCAGTTGGCATGGCTAATAAAGCAAGTGTCCTGCACTCCAGATTTAACCCCAGAAAACCCACCAGTGGGTTTGAAAGGCATGTGGTCTTTACATAATCGCCAAAATTACATCATTTATCAGAACCAGAAACAGTAAATCAAAATGAAAGTGTCAGATTTTTAACTGTTCTGTCAGGAAACTTAACGAAATCTAAACTTAAAATCACGATATTTCATCCAAATCATTTTATCCTACATGCCTCATTTGAAAAATCACCAGAAGTAAAATGTCTGCTCTGTTCAGATTCAGTGAAAAAAACAAAAAATTCTACACTCTGCAGCAGGAAAGCTACAAGTAAATTGGCTGCAACCAACAGTCAGAACAAAAATTCATGGACTATATGAAAGTATGGAAGCCGGTTTAAAAATATAAGCAGTAAAATATCTATAGTATGTAGAGTCAGCATTTTTTCAAATATTTCTTACACCTGTAGACATTTTTGAAAAATATTGTACGTTGATAAGAAATCCAACTTTATTTTTATTTATTTTTTTTTTTTTTTCACTTGATTTATGGCATTTTATTTGTGATTCTTCACAAAACACATTTTTGAGTTCTTTCTACTTCTTGTCATGGCTGTTCTGTTTCCATAGAAATACAGGACTTTATATTGCAGTAAAAAATGATCCCACAGGGGGGTAAACACGTGACAGGGACAGAAAACACTTAGAAAAATTAAAAAACACCTAAAATGTACATGGAACACAGAGTCATGACAGAGCAAGAGCTAACAACATTTTCCACAATCTAACTGGCAGAGCAATAGCACTTACCTTCCAGCTCATGACCTCATCAGCACTCAGTGTGAAAGGTTTTAGAGTCATCAGTAAGCGATTACCTAACACAACCAGAACAATAATCAAGTGTGATTGAAAAGGTGAATACAGAGTTTGTCTGTAAAGTGTGTACAGTGGACAGCTTGGCGAACATTTTTCAGGCTTTTTCTTGCAAGTAAGTGTGGCTAGCTGAAATTTAAGGACAATTTTATTAATACTAATGGGAAGCTACCCTCAGAATGAAGTGCCACATAACATGAAAAACGGTTACACAGTGCTCTTATTTGTTCTCACCTTTGCAGAGGTAAAGACCCTCTACAATGGACCAACTTTGACCCCAAGGACTTCCTTGAGGACTTACGAAGGGCAAACTTCCCCGTGGAAGGCTTTGAGGACATGTTGGAGAAGGCAGACGTTGGGCACGGCTACATGGATAGACCCTGTCTGAACCCTGCTGACCCTGACTGCCCCCTCACTGCACCCAATAAGAACTCCACCAAGGTAGGCACGCATCTAGCCTCAAGCTTTTGACCTGGAATGTCTAGGTATACATGCAACCTTTAGTTTCTTTAGTTGAAAGCTAACTACTGAAACTTATTTTCTCGCCTGTTGCTTTTATTGCACCAGCCCTTCGATGTGGCACGGGCCCTGAGCGGTGGCTGCCATGGACTATCCAGGAAATACATGCACTGGCAGGAGGAACTGATTGTCGGAGGGACCACCAAGAACGGCAGCGGACCCCTGCTCAGGTAACACACCCCACACTCGCACACCTTCATAAACACTGCGCTGATCACGACGGCGCTTATTCTGGAAAGACTGCGTGTTTTTTGTTCTCTTTTGCTCTCTGAAGCAGCGCATGCATGCGTGCGTGTGCACTGTGTGCTATAAATCTTGCAGTCATTAGCAGATTCCAGTGAAATCTTAGAGCTCCAGCTGTTCCTGCTCAGCTCGGGCTGCTCTGCTTGGACACTGCCTACTCATACGCACATACACATGTGCAAAGAGTGATCTATTGCCAGCTAGTTTGTACAAATATACAGCGATTTAGGGTACACGGACTTAATTCCAGCACAAGCCCCAAGCCAAGAGTTATAGATTATGTGACGTGCCTACTGACATGTAATCTAAACAGTTTTATGCATGAAATAAGATATCTATGCCATAACGTTGCACATTACAGTCAGTCAGTTACTGTTGTTATACACAGTTAAAACAAGAAGGCATCATATTTACACCGGTCCTAAAAACATGTACATTTCATTCAGCAATAAGAAGCATCCTTTAACAGGAGAATGCTACACAAATTATCCAACGTTTTGAACCACTTCCTTTAACGTTAAATTGCAGTTTGGATGTGTGCACACAAAGGCAAACCCAAATTCGCACACATGCTGGTCACAGAGTACAGTGGGGTGCGTTGTTTGTGTTTTGTGGTTATGTTTTTTCCTGGCAAGATTGGGTCATTAGAGTGTGTGCGTGTCTGTGTGTGTGTCTGTGTGTGTGTCTGTGTGTGTGTGTATATGGTTAGGCTGTTTCTGCTGGCGCTCAATTTTTACATCTTGTTTAGTAACCTCCACTATGACCGTTAATATCGCCATATTATTGAAATCACATTCATAAAGACTGACAGAGTAATGTCTACCTTTTTGATTTTTAAACTTTCATGATTTAAAAACACATCAGACTCTAGTCCTTAATTTTCTTCCTGATGTGCACTTTAAAAAAAGTGCATCCCTCATTAATCATGGCCATTGTAATCATGGGGAGCCTTGTAGAAGGTGTTTGATTCTGAAGGAGAGTGAGAAAGAGAGTATGTGAGAAATTTGTTTTGTACAAATACTGTGGATACACATATTTCTATTGCCTTTATTTGTTTCTGTTTAATAGGTGGAAGAAAATGATGAGTTATATGATTTTGTTCATGATGACGATAACAGTGAGGATTGTAGTTTTGGATGAATTACTAGGGAAATGCCATGTATTGATTAACTAAATGTTGCCAAGTGGTTTATGTTTCATCTTCTAAATGAGTGCTAAATCAACATACTGACTAACTGATAGACAAAAAATAATGACAAGCAAGTCTTTTATGGAATCAAAATGGCATGTAATATTGCTGCTTTTTTATTATGTTTAGATCTGTCAGCTGATTGTCTGTGAGTTTTGATTAGGTAAAACTAGGATTTTAGGTCACGTGTCATTTTAGGTTCTCAAAAGTTTCATTCATTTTGTAAACTCAAGGATTAATCGGTTAATCAGAAAATAATCTATGAAGTATTTGAAGTGAAAACAATTGAAACAATGACTATTTGTAGCTGCAGTATTCCATTTTCATTTTGCAAACCAAACAAGTCTTAGAGCTGATGGCGTCTGTATCCTGGGCTCAATAGTCACATTACATTAAACGTATTATGACTGCTATCTGTTTATTTGCACTTGCTTCACCTTTGCCTTTATTTTGGGACTGCTCGGATTAGAAATAAGCTAATTTTGAGTATCAAGCCTTTTGGTTTGGTGGGTTTCTTGGATGATTCCGTCTTTTCTGCTTCATCTCCCTGTTTGGTTGGTGCTCCCGCTGGACCCCTATTTGACAAGCATCTTTTCTCTGGTATGAAACGCTAGCATGTATTACAATTTTTCTCAGTAGCTTTGGTACATTCCTCGAATCATCCTCGACATTTGCAAAACAGTAAGTGCATTTCTCAAAACAATTCATACAAATAGCGAAACACCATGGATTACCTGCAAAAGTCTCTTGCTCAAAATCCTTAGTTCATCTCTCAAAAGTAAATATCTGTGTCAATGAACATGTCAGTGCCATCAGAATGACAAATCCTTGTGTCATTGTGTGGATCAGACAGTCAGATTGCTTAGTCATGTTGTTATTATAACTGTACTCTGGAGGAATGTTCTGATGTAAATTATGGCTAAAGTTTTGATGACAATTATTGTAAATTGCAAGTTACACCTTAGTGTATGTGGGAGATTGATTGCAAGAGACTGGACAAGATTCACATTTACATTTTACTGTTTGTATTGTAATTTGCTGACAGACCACGTCATTGCGATATAGAAAGGAAAACAGCGCTGCATAGCACAAAGGAAAAAACAACAGTAGAAATGTGAACATAGGACAATCTCCTTAGGGAAAACTGTGCATGCAGTGCTGTAGGAGAATTACAATGTGGTCTTCCTACATCTCCTGACATTCCTGTCTGTTGGGCCACAAATTCTCATCCACATCACGAATATCTTCTCTTGTGTTTTTGAGCAATTTCAGAAAACCCAAACCCTTCACACATTTCCCTTCGTTAGAGAAAGTCAAGATTCACCTGGGAGCAATTTACTCATTCAGGACAGATTTTTTTTTTTTTAAAAATACATCTAATGGAAATGTATAGAAGTATCCTTGACATATTATGACAACTTATTCAACCATTTTGCATGTAAGGACTGATGCGATGAACTAATCCCTAAATGTTGTGGGGGTTGAGACTCTTCAACAGAGACCCATTATAATCCATTTTGATCAACATGACATAGGAAGTTGATAATGTAGGAAACAGCGGAGAATTGTACAGAATCATTTGCAAGGATGTATCAAAGCTTTTGCAACTTTTTCAAAGAAAGGAGAAACTGCTTTTTTTGATATGCACAAGTGACACAATGATGTGAAGACTGAACAAGTAGTTTTAAGAATTTCAATCCTGATCTGATAAATGTACCAAAGCGACTGAGAAAAACTGTAAAAAACTTGGCCAAGATACAGCATCTGCACTTCCTAGCTGTGGACTGAGTGTTGCTGAGGGGTGTGTTTTGTGCATTTACAAATCCAAGTACACATTCTAATGTTATTTGTACAGTGCTGAAAGCCAACTCTTCACCTTGTTGATTTTTCTGTGTACATTTGATGTTGTCTTGCACCTCATCTACCTCTTTTTGTTCTCCCTCTTTCATCCTCTCCATGTTTTCCTCCCTCTCCTTCTGCCACCCTCCCTCCTCCCCTTCTCTCCAGTGCCCAGGCCTTACAGACCATGTTCCAGCTGATGACTCCCAAGCAGATGTTTGAGCACTTTCGAGGCTACGAGGAGGTTTCCCACATCAACTGGAATGAAGAAAAGGCTGCAGCCATACTGGAAGCCTGGCAGAGGAGATACTCTGAGGTAAGGGCCAAAAACGCTCAGAAATGAGTGAGAGAAAGCTTCAGCAAGGAGGGTAAGGAAAGAGGGGAGGGGGAAAAAAAGAACAGAAATCTACTCTAAATCCTCTACAACCACATTGTAAATCACCAGCCGGATACAGGTGAACATGGAAAGGCCCCATCCAAAGCCCCGGCCCCTGATAGATACTAGAACCACTGTTGGTGTGTGGTAAAGCGCTAAAGCTTTGCTCTCACTGCTCAGTAGAGAGGAGCAATAGAGCAACAGGGTGAGCATGTCTGGAATACATTAAGAGAGTGCTGGATATCTCTCTTTTTCTTCTCTCTCACACTCTTGCTCTCTCTCTCTTAAACTCACGCACAAACACACTCGCAAACACGCTCAAAAGTTCACACACAATCGCTTTCCCAGCTGTGGCCCCATTGGTGGCTCATGTGTGACATCATCTGGTCTTTGTTTTGGGGGGCCCAACCTCTGTTCCACATGGTGTGACCTTGTGTGTCTATGTATGTGTGTGTTACATGTGAGTGCGTGTGTGTGCGCCATTCATCACTGGGTCCAGGAATCACTGATAAAACAAAAAGGTGTGATCTTTTCTTTTTTTTTTTTTTAAATACAGAGTGTCTTTCTTATCAATGGCAAGAATAAAAGTAGAAAAAGATGCCAGACATTGTTAGTGCGTGCGTGTTTGTGGTGCATATCGTGTGCGCTTAGGCGTGTCTGCACGAATGTGCATGCATGTCGGTATGTGCCTGACACATGTGCAAGTTTACACCTGGGTGCGAGTGTGTGTGTGATCTAGTGCGTGTTTCCTAATGTGTGTCAGCCAGCATTACTCCCCACTGAGCAGTAAGTGCAGTTCAATGTTGAAGCCATCTGTCTGCCCTGAGATAGCAACAGAGAAACAGAGAGAGAGGATGGGTTATGGTACTGTCTGCAGATTCTCCTACGACAGAGGCCGAGCCCTTTATTCAAGGCTGTTTTTGTGTTTTAAGACGCACAGGATGGGATTTTTGTTATTCGATACATGCTGGTTATTATGTTACTCATCAAACAGGATAAAAGACAGACTCCATGTGCAGCTTGACTTTAATCTGAGATGCTACTTGCATTGAGTTGGTTTAGTGTACCTCTTTCTTTCAGGAATGTACATTTTAGTTAACATCGGCCAAAAGCAAAAATTAGGAATAAGAAAAGTCAATTGCATATTCTACTGAAAATCATTGTCAGTTGCATATAGAATAGAATATAATAAAATGTAAAATGACCACCACCACAATACAAATAAATTAAAAAAACAGAAAAATATACTAAGATACAAGATACACCATCACGTGTTAAATATACTATGAATAAAAAGAGTACAAAAGTGCAAAATGCGCGATAAAGTGTCAAATGCTTAAAATGAGAATAAAACGTGAATGAGGAAATTAAGGTTCTGTAAACAACAGTGCAACATATTCAAATAATGTCATGAGTGAAACTATATAAATATGTAAAATTGGTACAAATTAGCATTTGTATATTGAGAGAAGAAAGTGGTAAAGCGGAAAATAAAATCTTACTAACTTCTATTCTGTAATAATCTGCACTCAGATAACAACCAAGAGCAGTAACTCATTATAAATGTCAAATGATCAATTTAAGACTTATCATTATGGCTTAAACCAGATTAAACCAGAACTTGAATGTTCAGAGCTACTGCTGCTGTGAGTAACACTGTAGGTTGTATTTTATCTATTTGCTTTCAGCTCTCCAACTGTACAGTTTAATGCCATCCCACTGTTGAATGTTTGTTAAAAGACTCCAAACTTTTCCAAAGTTTTTTAAGTAGTAGGTAGTTTCTGAGTTCGATGTTAATCAATTTTTTTTCTTCACAAGTTGCACCTACAGGACTGTCATAATCAGTCATTGAATTGATGTATTCACAATCATAAAAATATCTGAACAGTACTGCTTCTGTTGCTTCATTTACTGATTTATTTAACATTGTTTTTTAACATCCTTCAGTACTTTTTTCTGTTGGTTTTGCCCTCTGCCTCTCTTCTTCATCTGCCTGCTTCTGTTTGTTTCTCTCTACAGGCAGTGCTGCAGAGTGTCGCAGCAAACTCGTCCCAGAAGGTTTTGTCTTTCACCACCACCACTCTGGAAGATATTCTCAAGTCTTTCTCTGACGTCAGCGTCATCCGTGTGGCCAGTGGATACCTGCTGATGGTGAGAGAAGATACAAAAATATGCTTAGGCTTGGACTGAAGAAGACAGACAGGTTATACTGATCAGTTAGACGAGGAGAAAAGGTCCACTGCAATGATTGACTCACACATGCAGCAGGTGGATTAATCAATGATTTGCTTGTTTGCCACCTGTGTCCAGCTGGCCTATGCGTGTCTGACCATGCTGCGGTGGGACTGTGCCAAGTCTCAGGGGGCTGTCGGCCTGGCGGGTGTCCTGCTGGTGACGCTATCTGTGGCAGCTGGTCTGGGCCTCTGCTCTCTTCTGGGCATCTCCTTCAACGCTGCCACCACACAGGTAATTGAAAGACATGCCAAAGGACAGCGACTCTGGACTGTTGGTTAGTAAAGGTCAAAACTAATGGCTCACACTCAGAAAAGACACTAAAACTAGGCAAAAAGTCTGAGCACAAAGGACAGATTTTATGTCCTGGAAGCCCCAGGTGAGCTGTGAGAGCTGGTGATCCGCCCATATCAACCAAATGCCATTTGAGACAGCGTAGGACCATTTCCTTGACTTGGGAAGGGCTTTGCAGCTGCCATTACTGTATATTTAAGTTTCTGTCTTTACAGAAAGAAAGTTGTCAAGTTTTTGTGTTCAAAAAACTGTTCAGGTATAATACCCAGAGATGATTAACACACTGCAAGAATATGTTTATTATTCTAGTATCTGGAGTAGTGTATGGTTCTGGCTGCTTCACACTTAGTTTCTTTTTAAAAAACAGCAGAATTCTGAGATAAATACATACAGTAGCTCATTAAGTTTATGTGTGTGCTGCAGGTGCTCCCGTTCTTGGCTCTGGGAGTCGGAGTGGATGATGTCTTCCTCCTCGCTCATGCCTTCAGTGAGACCGGACAGAACAAGAGAATCCCGTTCGAGGTGAGGCACATATCCACATTTCAGCCTGTTTATACCCCTCTGCTGGCTTATCTCCTCCATAGAGGAATGTGTGAAAGCCTGTCTGTGCCTGTGATGTAGCATCAAACAAAGCCATGTTCCACACACTCGGCCCGATTATCTATGCAACAGTCCATAATAGATGTGCTCCTTTTTTTCAAAACAGAATGCTAACCATCATAATTTACATTTGTTTTCAAAACGTCGTTATTGTTATTGGTTACATGTGTTATTTGATTTAACAACCTAAATTTCAGAATTGTTTCCGTCTGCTTCGCCGACTTTGATGAATATTAAGTGGTTCTAAAACACTCAAAAATGTCTTTGGGTGAAAATATTTTGTATACTCATAGTGATTTGAAGTGTAGATTGTAATGCAAGGGATTGTTCTCAAGCACATGCAGAAATAAAACAGCAAAAATACAGAACTGACAGACATCAAAGTTTACAAAAGTGTAAATAAAGTGTGCAATCTCATGTGGGTGGCTGTGTGTTTGTGGAGCGCGGTAACGTTTCATCTGCGGAGGGGGAAAACGCAGGCATGTATTTGCCTGTTTTTGTTTTCCCCCTGCTTTCGCTCCCCTTCCAGCTCTCGTCTCTATGCCTCCCTCACCACCACCGCCCCCCCCCAAGCTTCCTTTGTGCGACTGAGATGAAAACTAAACAGAGCTCAACCTGATCTCTCCTGCCTGGTGCGCACACAGACACACACAGAGATGCACACGCCTGCAGACGCTCCCTGTGTGGTCCTGCACGTCCTCAAACCTTCACACAGTCGCCGACAAAACCTTCCAGGGTCGTGTGCATGTTTGTCACTCCTCTGTCGGTGTGTGTTCATTATGAAAAAAATAGTGGAAAAATCAATTTGTTCGGCAGCGCTGATCTCACTAAAATTTCATTCATTTGCTTCTTTTCCACACTTCAAACAGAAGTAGAAGAGGCCCAGGTGGATTATGTAAGCACTTCAGGGCTTCAAGAAACACTGCAATCACTGTCAGTCACTGCAGTATTATGATAATTGTACATAATCTGGAGTATTACACATTCGCCTTTGGCTACGATCTGATCAAAAGTTTTGTTGCCTTTCCTTTCATCTGCACCTCTTTCTGTCTCTGTCAGGACCGTACGGGGGAGTGTCTGAAGAGGACAGGGGCCAGCGTGGCTCTCACCTCCATCAGTAACGTCACAGCATTCTTCATGGCAGCCCTCATCCCCATCCCAGCGCTCAGAGCCTTTTCTCTACAGGTACGCCGGGTAACGAGTGTGTGTTGTGTGGAAGAGAGAGAGTTCAGTCATGTGGGGCCTCTCGCTCACTAATAGTCCTGTTCCAGTCCTCACTGACTCCAGACCATTGTTTCATTGATTTCATTCATCAAATTGATGGCGGCTGCATGAGGAAGAGTGTGTGTTTTTGTTAGATCCATCCCTCCCTCCTCCTTCCAGGCTGTAGTGGTGGGCCCGGTGTCTGTCCAGATTGTGACCGAGGTCCATGTAACCATATCCCTCCTCGCGTGTGTGTGTGTGTGTGTGTGCACTTGAAAATCCTCACACTCGTGTATGCGTGAGTGTGGAGAGTTGTAGTATCTGTGTGGGAGGTTGAAAAGCAATGGCCTGGTTGTTTGTGTGTGCAAAGGTGGGGGGATCCAGAGGGGAGCGCTTACTTCTCTAACATCTGTCAGTAATTACAGACGTCACCAGAACAGTAAAAGCAAGTACTGAAAGCGACGTCTGACAAAACGCCTCCAATAATCACTGAATTGATTCATTTAAACACTAACTCAGTCACAGTGATACATACTATAATGAGAAGATAAAGGCAGATTAGACATTTGAGGACTCCTGTGTGAAGGTCTTAGGAGCAGTGTAATGAATAAAAGGACAGAACAAGAAATTAGAACATACAGTAGATATAAGAACTGAATATGAACAAGTAAAGGTTGCAAAACCACATATAAGGTTGGGGTTTCAATCATTGCAGAACAAAATATGCTGTGCATGATTTTATTAAAAATGGCTGATGTCACTATATTGAATCCACTCTTTGTTGTTTTTGTGCTTTAGACTGTTTGAAATAGCAGAATGTGACCCTTTTTAGAGCAGATCTTAGTTAAATTTATATCCTCGCCCTCAAAAGGGTTTCTCATTGAAATTGTCATTGTTTTTGTTATTTGTCCAAAGATTTTCTTAACATATCCTGACTTCAGTTAATTCTGTTTCAGAGTCTTTCTTTTCTGGTTTGCTAATTAACACAGAAACTTAAAAAAAGTTTGCCAGACATTAGTCAAACAAGCACATGCAATAAAAAAGGGAGATATAAAAACATATTGTACTGACATGTTTGCAATTACTAGCAGTTATATAAGTGATTATGCTGTAAGTGCTGTATACTCTATTGCAGTTGAGCAAAATAATAAGCTCACGCCCTTCTCCTCTCTCTTTCTCACACACACACACACACACACACACAGGCAGAGTGAGGTAAGATGTCGCCACATTGAGTACAATATTAGCATGTGTGGATAGATGGCTTTAGTACAGCGAGTCTGTCAAACATGATCCATTTACCCCATGGGTCTAATCCATGCAGCCTCGCTTTGTACACACGCACATGCGCACAGATACACACACTTTCAGAACGGCACACGCACGGACATAACACATACATACCACGCATACTTTACACTTGGGGTTTTGTGACTGGTGGAGGGCGAACTTCACGGACTAGACAATCGAAATGATAGCCATCTTTTATTGTGGAAAACATCCACAACCAGTGACACACATCTCCAAACCTCGTATCAGTGTGGAGATTACGTGTTGTTGTGTGTGTGTGTGTCTCTTTATCAGCATTAAACTCTTCCTGTGGTCGACTCCTCTATGGATTTATGACTCTTGTTTGCTTCCTTCCATCGGTATGAACAAAAAAAAAAGAGAGAGAAACTTGTCCAGATAGCAACACAAAAACACCCACAGGAACATGCACACATTCATACACAGTGGACAGATGTGATGATAAATATCCTTGCTGTGGGGTCAGCTAGCGGTCGCTTTGTGTGTGTGTGCGTGTGTGTGTGTGTGTGAGTGGAGTCATGCTGTATCTGTCTGGATGTTAGTGGGCCAATTGAGAATTAATTATTCTACTCTACTTACAGAGGTTTTCTTTCTAACTTCATCTCTTTGACATTATTTCTCTCTCGTTGACTGAGCAGGGAGCTGAGGAATGAGGGAGGGCGAGGGTGTGTGTGTGTGTGTGTGTGTGTGTGTGTGTGTGTGTGTGTGTGTGTGTGTGTGTGTGTGTGTGTGTGTGTGTGTGTGTGTGTGTGTGTGTGTGTGTGTGTGTGTGTGTCTGTGTGTCTGTGTGTCTGTGTGTCTGTCTGTCTGGTTGGTGTTAAGGTGTGGTTTAAGTAGGAGGCTGTACAGTTTTTTGAAGCTGGCAGTAGATACGTGTGTTAATGTGCATTTTTTTGTGTGAGTGTGTAAGGGGTGTGTGAGTGTGTGTTGTCTGTACAGCCGCAGTGCCTGCTCATCACCTCAGGCCCCGCGGGCCTCTGGCTCCTTGGGTGGTCTGGCACACACACACGGGATTGTGTGTGTGAGTGTGTGTGTGTGGGTGTGTGTGTGTGTGTGTGTGTGTGTGTGTGTGTGTGTGTGTGTGTGTAGCGGTCTGGCAACTACGCAATATCCAGATTGTACTCTGGGCAGGGCCCCAACCTAACCCCAACCCCAACCCCCACCCTCTGCTTCAGTGCACCACCTTCAAATACTTAACCACAACATTGTACTGGCTTCTATTACACATACACACACACACACGCCTCACTTTTTCTCTGCACACTCTGTTTTTGGCTTGAAAGGAATTGGAAAAGTGTTGAAAGCTAGTTTTTCCTTGACATTAGCTTATTCAGACTGTGTTGTTTTAATATATATCCACGGGATCTCAGTGTTTTTGCTAAGAGACGATAATTCTTGGAGACTGTACATCTTCACAGTTTAGAACTTGTGTATGGATGATATTGCAGGAACATTTACTGAGAAATACCTTCCTTTATGTTCATGTATTATTTATCTACGCTGTGATTTTTTTTTGTTTTATTTGAGAAAACTGTCTTCTGTGCTTTTGTTTCCATGGAATTTCAATCTTGCTTTAGACTTAAGACCACCAAAAAGCTACATACACTGTATGTCATAACCTGTCTCCTCTGTCAGTTTTCAACTGTATACAAATTACAAAAAATCAGTCACAGTCTGATTCTTTTTTTCTGTTCAAAGCACCTCTTTTTTTTCCAAAATAAGACAATGTTTTTTGTGTTTCTTGCAGGCTGCAGTGGTGGTGGTGTTTAACTTCGCCATGGTGCTGCTCATCTTTCCTGCCATCCTCAGCATGGATCTCTACCGACGAGAAGACAGACGTTTTGACATTTTCTGCTGCTTCTACAGGTGTGCACACATTCATACAAAGGAGTTCTTTCATTTCTGATTAAAGTTATTGCTTTCCTGTTCTTCTTCCTTTTATGTTCTTCCTCAGATCTCTGATCTGACAATGAATAAATTTGACAAACTTTTATCTCTTCACACCTTCACGTTAATCCCCCTCGGTCAAAACCTAATTATTGTGAAAGTTGTCTCTTTCTGTCTGGCTGCTTGGTTGTTTGACTTTGTGTTTATCTGTCACAGTCTTTATTAAACTTTACCAGTCTGTCTGCCAGCCTGGGCATGCTTGTTGGCTCTACAGTCGTACAGATGTGTACACACAATATTAAATTCCATTGTTGTGTCTCAGTTCTGTATTTCATGCTGTTGGCAGAGAGGAAGAGAGAAGATTCGCAATAACATAAAGCTGATAAATATTTTAAAGGGATGTAATGCAAAGCTTAACCAGTCTGACTTTTTTTCCATTGTATTTATCCCTGCAGCCCATGTGCCAATCGTGTGATTCAGATTGAGCCTCAGGCGTACCTGGATGGGGCAGATGGGAGTCGCTACAGCCCTCCCCCATCATATCGCACTCCTCCTCCCTCGTATCGCACGCCTCCCCCAAGCTACAGCAGCCCCCCTCCTTCCTACAGCAGCCACGGCTTTGCCCAGCAGACCCAGATCACCATGCAGTCCACGGTGCAGCTCAGGACAGAGTACGACCCCCGGACTCAGGCCTTCTACACCACGGCCGAGCCCAGATCCCAGATCTCTGTGCAGCCCATCAACCCACCTCCAACTAGGAACAACCCCAACAATGACTATTACAATAACAACAACAACACCAACAACAGCAGCAGCAGCAATCATGCAAACCTCAGCAGCAACAACAACAGCGGAAGCCGAAGTAACGGTGGATCTCGAGGTTCTGCCACCTTCTCCCATCATCACCCTGCTCCTCCCCCGGCTGCCCCGACATCAAGCGCCAGCTCAGTTCCTCTGGGTGATACAGCCTCATCAACTTGCCAGAGTCCAGAGAACAACAGCTCCACGCGGGACCTGCTGTCCCAGATTGGAGAGGCCTCACTGGGCCTGCGCTGCCTCGAGCCCCCCTGTTCCCGCTGGACCCTGGCCTCTTTTGCCGAGAAGCATTATGCTCCGTTCCTTCTGCAGCCCACCACCAAGGTGAGTTTAGCGCCCCTGTGTGCATTTGCAGAAAAGTGAGGCATGGAAGGAGGCTTGAAGAGCTTCTGTGTGAGGTAAAAGTGTGTTTGCCTGCTGACTCACCGCAGTGATAATTTAAATGGGAGGGTTAGTCACCAGAGTGAACAGAGTAGACGGAAGAAATCTGGGGTGGAGGTTGTGGTCATGTCCTATCTGAATCACACACATACACACACATACAGTCTGACCTCAGTCTAGTGGGTGGTCAGTCCTCTCAAAGCCTTCCAGAGCTGAAATCATCTGGTGGCCTGTACTTGACATTAGAAAATGTTCCTCAATTTCATTACACTGTCAAATGTTTCACCATATTCCTAAATTGCTTCACGCACTCCTATGCTTCCTCACTCAAGAACTCTCTTCATTACTGAATGACTTAAATGAAAGTCTGGTTTATTACAATGTGGGTTTAATTTTATTATTTTTGGCCATCATGGCATGGCAACTTTGTTACAATGTAAAAACAAAAATGTCTGAAGGGATGTAAGCAAGCAGACAGTTTATTTGGTTGGTGTGTGCGTGCAGTAGGCCGAGCAGAACCAAAGTGTCCATCTATAAACTCTGACTGATGTTTACAGACAATTTGGATGATAATTTGATCTGACTGCATGTGTTTCTTGGTGTGTCAAAGAACTTGTGACAATGTCGTTGACGCAATTAATTTCAAGTATGTAAATCCTCCTGGATATTTTGGAATATATTGCTCAAATTCACCTTAGCTTATATGTCCATCATCCATATTTTTGCTCCACACTCTTTTAGAATATGCAACACGCTTTAAGAAGTTATCGGTGCAAGATGAAGTGCAGCGAACTGACTGATTGAAGCTCGATCCCTCTGATTCCAGGTGGTTGTGATTGTGCTGTTCCTCTGCCTGCTGGGAGTCAGTCTATATGGGACCACCCAGGTGAGGGATGGCCTAGAGCTGACGGACATCGTACCCAGAGAGACCAGCGAGTACGACTTCATTGGTGCCCAGTTCAAGTTCTTCTCCTTCTACAACATGTATGTGGTGACACAGCGGGCTGATTATGCCCAGAACCAGCCGCTGCTGCACCAGCTCCACCAGAGGTTCCACACTGTTCGCTATGTGCTGAAGGAAGACAATGGACAGCTGCCACGCATGTGGCTTCACTACTTCAGGGACTGGCTGCAAGGTAAAATTAGACTTGATATATAATTGCCACCTCAACCAGACTCAAACTGGTTTGGATCATATGTTATGAGTCACAGTGAGTGTTAGTTCAATTAAAATTTTACCCTAACGCTGACATCACAGATGTTTTTTTGTTTATACCTCATTTAACATTACTATTCAGGATAGTTTAGGCATGGGAATAATTTACTTTCTCATGAAACAGTTTTGAGATCATAATTTTCTTCTGTGTTTTGACATGAATCTGCAGGAAGCAAGATGTTAGGCAAGAGTTCAGAAGTAGGAGGGATTGTGAAATGGACACTGACAGTAGCTGATTAAAATCACTTGTGTCTTCCATAAGTGGGGCTGAAGGAGGATGAAGTGGGAGGCCATGTTTTTTAAACTTGGCCTTAGGCAAAGCAAAGTATGTTAGAACCTCTGGCAACAAGTTGTAAATGATGTTGGCAGTGCAAATTGTCACTCAAATGTAGTTATTCTACTTGCACTAGTATTGCTCGTGCTAGTTTGTGTAATTTTTAAAAAAATAAATAGTTGGCGTATAGCAAGGACAACACACACCTTTAATTGTATGCAACCTTAAATTAATTTAGTATGATGACAGGAATCACTTCGGGAGGGATTGCTGGCTTTGTATTGAATTCCAGAATGCCACCAAACGAGTATTATCTTTCACATGTCAACCAGTTCCAAGAATGGCTTCATTTTGAGTGAGGAAACGCACTCGCTGACTCGCTCTTAACGATAAAACACATTGTGCGAGTCTGTGTGCGAGCCGGCTGGGAACCACACAGAGAGTATGTGGGTGAGAGAGAGAGAACTGTGTCTGATATTGCTCTCTGCAATGGTGGGACAAATTGGAGCCAGACAGGCCAAGGAACGAGACCCAAAACAACATCTCCCACAGATGGACCACAGCATGGGCCTTGGGGGAGAGCCGAGAGGACGGGAATGATACACATATGGATTAGAGAGTAGTATAGAAAAGAAGGCACATGTTACTGATATAGTCCCTAATGATCGCTTTGAATTAAAACCAGCAGATTTTTGGCTTTTGAAGTCTTGTTTGGTGGTTGAGAATCAAACTGTGTTATCATATTAAATCAATCAAGCTTATTATAGGGTTAGGCTTGGTTTGCACTGTTGTTAAGTTCTCCTTTACTGTACTGGGTTATTATGTGTTCTGTTTTCCTTGTGAATCATGCTTTGTGAGTGTGTCGCAGAGGAAGCATGAAGATAACAGAGCATGTAACTTTTTCAAACATCCACATCCAACCAATCTGTCTTGTTGTGGTTTCCTGCAGGTCTCCAGCAGGCATTTGACAAGGACTGGGAGGCCGGCCGCATCACCCCCATCAGCTACAGGAATGGCTCAGATGATGGCGTCCTGGCGTACAAACTTCTGGTACAGACAGGACGCAGGGAAAAGCCCATCAACTTCAACCAGGTATGTTAAAAATTTAAACCAATGTTTCTCATTCCCATGATGAAATGGGATTCAGATATGAGGAATTGTACGCAGACAGCATTACATGGATCGCAGTCTGGCAATAGACCCAAGAAATAGTTTTATTTGTCTTGTTCTTTGTGTGTGTTTGTTATGTGTGATTGACTCTAGAGGAACCACACCCAACCTAAAGCAGCCTCTCTCTATTCATATTTTTCTCTTTCTCTGTGTCTGTGTTCATCTTCTCTTTGTGATGACTTTACCGAGCTCAGGAATTTAAAGCTCTCACTGGAGCTACAGCAGCACTGCCTCTGAAAAACCTATTAACTCTTCATTTAAACCATTTGTCAGCTTGTGTGTGTTTGTGAGATATGCATTATTTCAGGGCCTTGGCAGTCAGTTGTTACCTTTTAGCATCGAGCCTTTCAGTTTGACACTACTTCAGTGAATCCAAGCCACAGTTAGAAGTATGAGAATTTGGACGGCTTTCAAGAAATTGATGCGGAGAAACTCCCGTATACCTCAGTGGGTCAGTAAACAATTATTCTGGATTCTGCAGCCCTGTAAAAGAGAATAATCAGAATTGTCAAAATAAACCGTTCTCGCTAGGAGGTTAATTTGGAGCCTGTATAAAGGCCTATTTGCATATTTGGCGCATACTTTGACATATGATGCAGTAGAATACTTGGCCCTACTGTGCAGTAGAATAGACTGAACGTTTTAGGTTTATTATTGTGTTAAAGAAATGCTTATGTGTTGCATTTAAACATTGGGGCTAATGAAAGTAAAAAGCTTAAAGTTAAAAAGAAAAGAGACGTATTTTACCTCCACTCAATCCAGTTGCCTGGAATGGTGCTGCTTGTGCTATTTGCTCACTGTGGCTTTCAAACTTGCACCATAGTTAACCAGGGAGCCCACAAGTTTTTGCTTGTCCACTAGTTTGGATACTGCCCCTGTTTTTTTTTTTTTTTTTAGGTAAGAATGCACCCAAATTTCATCACCAGAGCTGGCATAGCCACACAAAAAAACAAAATCCATGAAACTGTGAAAAGTTCTTTTTATAAAGCCACTGGCAAAGCTGCCTTCACTGTCAGACAGTAAAAATAAAAACAAGAACACAACAAAGGATATAATCATCTGCCAATATCTAGTTCTGCTGTTGAATGGAGCCCTGTCTGCAATATCATACTGGACAAGTGATGTGAACTGTGATTCAAGTTGAGTGAACGGGTAACTTGGGTCCCAGAAGGAGGTCCAGGAGGAACTTATTTGAAGATCAAATCTAGTGTTTTCTATGGCAGCAGAAAGACAGCAACAAGTTGATAATGAGAGAGAGTGGGGTAGAAACGAGAGGAAATGAAGGGGAAGATTAAGTTTGTGGCGCTGTGGAAACTTGCTGTGCTTCAACAGGGCATTGCATGCTGTTTATAGTCTAGTACCACCTCCTAAAAAGCAACATACGTGGATGCATGGCTGCATTCTTTGGCAAGAAAAAGCGAAAACAGAAGATAAGAAACTGGAGAAATATAAAAACAACATTCTTGGCCAGGATTTCTGCAAACCTCAAACAAAACAAGCCATGTCCTTTTCGACACTGAGATCGCTTTCGTCAAAGATGATTAACTCTGACATGTAGCTCTGCTTTGTGCGTGAATATAAGTTAAAAATGTGTAGGAAGACTTTTCCCCCTCTTTTACTCTTAGATGTTTGTTTTGGCTATTTCTCACAGCCAATAAACTCCATTGCAGCTGCATACTACTCTTCCCATCACGTTCACTAGCGGAAGGCAGGGCCTGGTGTGCGGCCCTGTGACATCACTTCCTGTGCCTGTGAGGGAAGTGTACTTGCTGTGAGGCGTGGGGGCCGCCAGCAGAGCTGCCTGGGCTTCCCGTGACAGCTTGAAGACATACAGTTGTTGCGTATCCCGCTGTTAAATTCAATCCAGATCCTCTGGAATCCGACTCTCTCTCTCCTTCACTAACTCCTGCTCGCACGACCACTCTCTCTTTCTCTCTCTGCCTCTTCCTCCCTCCCTTCTCCTCCTTCTGCGCTCCACTGCTGTGTCCTCTTTCGATGAAGGGAGCTGAAGCACGTGGTTTCTTTGAGGCAGCTCTGTGTGTGCATTTGTATGTTTTGAATGTGTGTTCTGCTTTTGCGTGCACCAAGAGCAGTAGCTGTTTTTTCTTTGTACCTCAAAATGAGGACCAGATCTTTACCAATCCCTGCAAATTGCAAAGCTAGATGTTTTATTTTGATATGCCACTCTATGGATCTGGGCCTTTAATCTGTCCCAGCATATCTCTGCACAGGGTGAGCATTTGTTCCTTGTGTGCACGGCTTGAAAGTTAGAAAGATAAAGGGTTGGTGAGTGGATACAGAAGGAGGTGAATATTGAGCGGAGGAGGAGGTGGAAAGTCCAAAGAAAGGCCGTGCTAACGCTATCAAGAGCTGTTTTCTTCTTTGGCCCGGGTTGGTCTGTGGCGCCAGGCATTCTAGGTACCCATAGGGGTCAGGAGGACCAAGTGTGAGCAACATTTGTACAGATGTTGTGTTATTTTTATAGCTCTACTCCATTTGCTGGGTGGCATTTCCTTCAGTGTTAACAACCAGGTTAACTGCACACAGACGCGCTCAGGGACTCCAGCCAATTTTTTTATTGTTACGCTAACTCAAGCAATTTTTTTCTCCCCACCTCCCCCTCACACCACCACCACCACCACCACCACCACAAAAAGCCTTACTCTTTTCTTCATCTAGCTAACCCCATGAGTCCAGCTTCAACCCCCAAAAACTCTCCCTGCCTCCGTGAAAGAGGGATTTATGGTTCCTAGAAGGGAGAGTGGCAGAGCAGTGTGCAGTAATGGTTTTACCTCTCAGGAGGTAGCATTGCTAGGCTACACTCCCCCGCTTCCACATGGGAGGGCCAAAGTAACAGCCCCGAGTGAGACAGTCAGTCATGTCGACCTAGTGTCCACAGCAGTCAAAGGCAAATAACACCAACTGAAACGGAACTTGACAATAATCTGCACAAAGACAGAACCGCTTGTGCGTAGATGTCAGGAATTTAGCTATAGGCTAACAGAGACTAACATGGTGCAAAGTATCTGCTACACAAGTGGCGTCTGTCATGTTATTTCAGTAATAATAGTTTGAGCATCATCAATTTTGCATTAAATTTTGGGGTCATGACTCTAAAGAAGAGTAGCCTTGCCAGCATCCCAGCATTGCTTTTAAGCCAAATGCTATTGCTAACGTGCTAGCATGCTAACATGTGGTTGTTAAGCAGAAATATTGTGTTTGTTCACCACCTTATTCAGCATGCTAACATGTACTGTTTAGCATTGCAGGTTTGGCTGCTAAGTAGTTTGTTTCGAAGGTATGTGGCTATAAATTATTGAGCAAAGTGTTGAAATTTGAGCCTGATAATTGCAGAATATGAAAGTGAAAAGATTGTCACAATTATTCCAGTTCATCCTCAGGGGGACATGAATATTTGTTCCACATTTCATCACATTCCATCCAGTAGATCCAAAAGTTCGAAGGATTCATTCTCTGAATGACTGAGGAATGAATTTATGTATCAGATTTAATGTAGTTGTTGATACATATTCTGTCAGGGCCAAAGTACTGGAGTGACCTTCTAACATACCAAGATTGCAATCCATAGACTTCGATATAAATTTTTCTCAAATCAAAATGCAACCTTTGCAGCTGTACTGTAACCATCTGTAACCTTCTCTCCTATGACAAATGTTAATATACTGACACATTTAAACTAACGAGGACCTATTAGGTACTATAGGCATCAGCAGAAGCTGCTTTCTTAACAGGAGACTGCTGCAAAGCTTCCTTTTTGAAATTTATTCAGAGTGGTCAGGACATTGAATTTGAGGCTTGCCGGCCAAGCCAATATCCACTGTATGTAAAGAGAGAAGCTGATTCAACATTTTCCATGTTTTAATGTGGCATGATAATTCTGGGAAGCTGTGATCAGAAGTACAGGAATTTTCAGAAGGGCAACCAGTGTTTGACTTGTTGATTTTTCTTTGGTTGGAAAGAGAGAGAGAGGGTAATATTTGACTTATATTTTGAAAGCTGCTCCGTTCTCTTGCAGTCATGCATGTGTATAAATAAGCATTTCTGTGGTTAGCTCACCTGTAGAATGTTATGGTTGAACTTGTCTTATTTCCACAATGCCTTTTCGTGTCCAGTGTATGCTTAATGACCGCAAGCTCCACATAAGTTTTTTTCCTAACCTCAATTCTATTTTTTCCATTCGCAAATTATTCCATTTTCAAATTTCAAAGTTTGGCATAGCCTAATATAAATATGAAGGGCCTACAAGTAAGAATGTGTCTGAAATTTTGGTTGTAACAGAGCTATATTGTCTACATTTGTAATTATTACCGTCATTAATCCATCTCCTTTATTGGTTTTGCAGCTGACTCGTCAGAGGCTTGTGGATGCTGATGGGATCATCAACCCTGGAGCTTTTTACATCTACCTAACCGCCTGGGTCAGCAACGATCCTGTGGCATACGCCGCCTCGCAGGCTAACATTCGCCCACACCCTCCCGAGTGGCTCCACGACCGTACCGACTCCATGCCCGAGACACGCCTCAGCAGTAAGTCTGCGCGACAGAAGTTGGCAAATTATCGTACAGTTAAGAACAGGATGCCTTTTAGTGCAATGGAATGAGTTCTTTCTCTCATATACAGAAGGAAATTTCAATAATAATGTTGTTAGCTCCAACAAATTCAGCAATCCAGCATTACCGTAATTTGAAATATTGAGGTTCATACCTACTGCACAGTACAGCTGAACAAATTACATTTACTAACTGCTCCCAGAATTTTTAAGTTGAACTTTTGTGAGGCTTATTGGTTTCGACTGTGACTTTTTTAGGTTCCACAAGGCAGCTGCTACATGTGAGCAGTGTTTACCTCTTGTGGTTTGAGTTATTGCTCCTTGTCTGCCTTTTAGCTCGAAGTGAGGCAGTAGACTTTACTGTACCACTGCAGCGTGTGTGCATTTGTGCATGTGTGAGCTCAAATTGCAAAGCTGTAGACCAAAACACAACTCATTGTTGTTCTTCTAATAGTGCCTGTGGTGAATGCTATAATCCCGACTACCATGGGGCCCTAGTATTACACACACATACATACACACACGCACGCACATACACTCACACACACACGCATACATTATTAAAACTCAGTGACCCCAAACACAACACACACCCTGTTCTCATTTCGCTACCACACACACAGACTGAAAGTCACATAAAAAGTATAGTCATGTTGTTATTTGATTCTAGCCTGTGATTTGGTACAAGTCAGGAAGTGCTCCACGGGGGAGGAAAATGATTGGCTAACAAGGGGAGACTAGGTTTTGGTGGGAAGCACAATTGGATAACAAGCAGGAAGCCCTGGACAGGGGGGTAATGTGATTGGATAAGCAGCATGAAGTGCTTGGCTGTGTGGAAGCCCCCCTGGAGCAGATCTGTGTTGGCCAAAAGCCAACTGGTGTTCCAATGGAAATTTATAGTTGAGATTATAATGGGCCATACCATGTTAACAAGAGCTCCTGTCTGACCCTACAGTTACTGTAGAATACACACTCACCAGCACCTGACAGCCCAAAAACATGTTTTTAAAGTGAAAAGATAGGTTGTTCGGTAGATGTAGAGTTGCAGGATGATCTTTTGATGCTGTCATGGGCAGCAATGTGTTGTTAATTACACCGAAAGCAGAATTCTGAATGAATACACTGTTCTGTCGGCATCAAGTATGACTTCATAGCTGAGTGACAGGCAGGTATACGTGTTTATGCATCTATATTATGCTTTATGTGGCGGTACTAAGTTTAGGGTGTGGTAATGGCAGTGATTCTGACATTGTAATTACCGTGAATCAACGTTAGCCCTGACAGTCTGCTGTGTCTGGAACTGATAGGCCCTCATTAGCCAGGCTGGGCCACAGACTGGCTAGGGTTTGAGTCAATGGAGCTCTGTTTCACACTCCTCCCCAACCCCCACTACACACACACACACACACACACACACACACACACACACACACACACACACACACTTGCCCACAGATGTAACTTCTCTTGGAACAAGTGTGGATTAGAGAGGAAAAGCCTTGATAGTGCCTGGGTGGTTTGGCTGAAGAGTCTAGAATTATTTCTGTAGATATGATCAAAACCTAATGCTGTTTAATGAGAATGACCAAATATCCTCTGCAAATGTCATTGTTGCCATTGTTGATTTATCCGATTACATCCAGCAGTCTGGCAATTTTACCACCTTGCAGGCCTGTGTGGCCTTTGCTTACAAGCTCACAAAGTGCAAAATCCTCATCAATTGTGCATCATCGGATCTAATTTAAAAAGAAGTGGTGATTGTAGTTTCACTTTGTTACTTGCAGTTAAATCATCTCCCTCTCATTGTCTCTCCATCCAGTTCCGGCTGCTGAGCCCATCGAATACGCACAGTTCCCCTTCTACCTCAACGGGCTCCGCGAGACGCCACAGTTTGTGGAGGCCATCGAAAGCGTGCGGGCCATCTGCAGCAACTATAGCCGACAAGGCCTGCCCTCCTACCCTAATGGCTACCCTTTCCTGTTCTGGGAACAGTACGTTAGTCTACGCCACTGGCTTCTGCTGTCCATCAGTGTTGTGCTTGCCTGCACCTTTCTGGTCTGTGCCCTTTTCCTGCTCAACCCGTGGACTGCTGGCATTATAGTAAGTGCTGGAGGAGATACAGAAACAGACATATATCCATGAACTACGGCAGATGTTCTGAGAGATAATTTTTAGAAAGCTATGAACAAGTATAATATCTTGCTAGTCTGATATGTTAGTCTTCATGTCACAAACAAGCTCATTCCTTAACATGGAGTGAAAGCTTTCAGTTATTAAAAAGAATCTTTTATTGCTTTCCTTCTGTTATTTCCTGATTTTTGTGTGTGGTCCAGAATGCATGTCAGAGGAAGCGAGTCAGAAAGGAGAAGGGGCTGCTGTGTGTTATTGTAGCCCCAGCCACCAGTGTTTATCTTGTGCTTTTTTGTTAGGGCCAGTCTGTTTAGTCTAGTTCAACACTCCCAGAGACCAAAGCTGAAATAAATGGGAAGAGGACACAAAGTTGCTCCGGCAACAGTCTCCCACTCTAAACCTATAAAAACTTTGATTTTATTTCCATCCTCCACACTCATCCTCTCCGGCTCCTCTCACAAGAGGACTTTCTGAGGCTACAAAGCAGGCACACGTTCACATACACAGGCGAACGCACAAACACACTTTGAGGGCTCACGGACATGTATATACTTGCACACATACAGTCCAAATGTGTAAACACGCAGGTACATAATTCACACAGAAACACATACACAGAGCAATCTGGTTTTTCTCTCTGGTGGGTTGTATTTTATAACAGGCAGTGGCCGGGCCACCCGAGCCCTTAAAGAAGGGAGGAGGGGACTTCATGTTCATCCTTCAGGCTTTACTAGCAAGATCAAAAGACAAGTTATGGAGAGGCGTCAAGGACCAGACCACAGCCGGCCCTGCTACATCAAACCCTCAAGCCATTTCCAACCCTTGTAGCCATTTGCCTGAAATCCATCCTAACTATGTATACAGAGGCTTTGTTTAAATCTTGTGCCATGTGTTTAGATTTATACAGATTGTTTCTAATCGACTGCTCATAACACTTAGCATCAGAATGAGTTTCAGTTACATCTAGAGGGATCACTTGTGATCTCAAATTGCTTCTTATTTCAATTCTTGATTTACATTTTCTTCTATGTGTAGAACTGCTAATTATAAAAGAGAGATAAATACTTTTTCCCCCGAAAAGACAAAAATAGTCAAGTCTAGTTGCAAATTTAATTTCCTGAAAATCTGTCCAAATATTTTCTCAATTTATCCTCCCACTTATCATCTTATCACCCACGATGCACTTGAGAATAAAGTGCAAACATTTTGACGAACACACCAAAAACAAATACCTTTTGTGAACACACATGCACATCCTCTGTGCTTTGTTCACATGTATGTGCACTCACATACGTGCACACGGTTACCTCTCCTGCCCACCTCAGCCCTCTTCAAAGGCTTTGGGCCTCATGTAACCTGACACCCGTCAGCTGATAATGGCATTTACTCTCAGAGTTCCTGTCCTGCTCTGCTCAGGAGCCTACACACACACACACACACACACACACACACACACACACACACACACACACACACACACACACACACACACACACACACACACACACACACACACACACACACACATTTGACCCACATGTATGGCTGCTACTTAACACATCTACAAGACAGAGACAATCGCACATACTGTGTCACCCTCACGTGTTACTGCCCCCCGGTCAAAATCGAGGTTTAAATTTACACAGCACATGCAAAGAGGAACTGTTAATTATAGAACAATAAAGTAGAATATTTACATTTTTACCCACTGTGCTTACAGGTAGTTTTAATTTTGCACATTATGATAGTAGCTTGATACATATTGTCTTACCAGTTTGATAGAAGGTATTAGTGTCCACACAGAGGAGAAAAACTAATTGATGTTTAAAACTTACAGCAAGCACTTAACAATTTATACCAAAGCAGGGATGTTGTGGAACATAAATCAGTCATAAATATTGTTTTATGCACATCAGCTTATTGTTGTTATTTTCGGCAATCATCCTAAACTCGTTTCTTTCCCAACACGTGTGATTTAAGGTTTAAAACCACGTTTCAAATAGATTAAGCAGCTGCTTTTCCTTTCTAACAGTAACTCCTTGTTTGTCCACAGGTGTTGGTGCTTTCTCTCATGACCGTGGAGCTGTTTGGCTTCATGGGGCTGATGGGAATCAAGCTGAGTGCCGTCCCTGTTGTCATTCTCATCGCCTCTGTGGGTATCGGAGTGGAGTTCACCGTCCATGTGGCTCTGGTAGGCATACAAAAATACATAAATAACTAGGATCAGTATGTGTTTCCGTTTCAAATTTCTGATACCAAATGCTATAACAGGAATTGTTGGCAATGTTAATGAAATAGTGAAAGGTTTATTGTTGAATCTCTATGGTTAAGGTCCTGGAATTAGTAACTCCTTTGACAGTGAGACTTAAAGTGTGTGTTTGTGTGTGTCATAGGCATTCCTGACAGCCATAGGGGATCGACACAAGCGGGCAGTACTGGCATTGGAGCACATGTTTGCTCCGGTGCTCGATGGAGCCTTTTCCACTTTATTAGGTGTCCTAATGCTTGCAGGCTCTGAGTTCGACTTCATCGTCAGGTGAGCACAGAATCTAACCTCATAAGAAACCACAGAGAATTGTGCTTACAAGGGTTATCATGTGGCATCTATGTGGCGTCTGAGACCATGCCTCAACCTGTATGTCACACAAGAATCTACCTGAGACACCAATCATGCATGAAGGCTGCTCTCTTCCTCTGTTTCCCCCCTCCACCCGCATCTCCATTTTGGCCTCCCTCTTTGTAAACCTCATCCCTTTTCCAGCTACCGTTGACATACCTGTTTTTTTGTCCATTTCTGGGGGATGATCTCCAAGAAACTTCATAAAAAAGGCCTTTATCTTTCTCCGTCCTCCACCCCGTTTGTGTCTTTTTCTTTCATCCACCTCTTCTCCCCCTTAATGTCTCTCATGCCTGACATTTTAGGGGAAACCAGGGGAAAGATGGAGAGTTGAAGGTCAGGAGAAGCAGGAGGAGGAGGCAGAGGGCTAGAAGGGAGAAGACAGAAGCAGAGGGAAGCAACGTGAAAGAGAGTGAGGGGGAGAAGGGGACAGAGAGAGCAGGAAAGACCTCTGGCTTTTGTAATCTCCTTCAACTAGTTTAACTGCCCTCGCTAGACATTTATAAGCATGGGAAGGAGTAACAGAGTGGGCAGCAAGAGTGCAGTTGTGGAAAGACAGGAGAAGTGGAAATTAAAACCGACACACTGTGGAGGCTCTGTGTCGGTGGTTCCTTTTGTGTGTCTGATCTCTCCTAAGCATCAGACAGAAAAGGTAGTGACCAGCTGCCATATAAATGACGAATGTGAACGATTCCGTACATTCTCAAGCCTGGAGTGTTATGAGAAGTTTCCACTGAGCTTAGTGATGTATTTTAAGTATCTTATGGTCATACATGGCTGCATTCGCACACATTCTTGGTTTCAGCTAGATGAGGTAGCCGTGTAAATTGCTTGGCCTGCTCCTTTAAGAACTGGGCACCCTGAACTCCATGTGATCTGCAAGCACACAAACTATGTCATTTGTGCAGGCCTGCACTCATGTATGCACACAATCACACATAGTCCCCCTCGTATAGACACACACACACACACACAAACACGGCAACCTGCTCCCTGACCCTGTAATCATGAGGGTCAATGATGGCGTGCCTGCCTGTGAGTGCACACACAGATACACACTCAGGGAAACACATACAAACATACACACACAAACTGTAGAGGCCTATAGACCTTCTCTCCTCACCTCCAGTGGTGTGCTCTGGTTTCTGGCTCAGTCCCGGGCCTCCATTTAAAGGTTCTGCTGTTGTCTGAGCAAACAAAGCAGCGCCCCAAGACGGTGCAATAACAACAGCCTCTGCTCGTATTTTTCTGCTTGCGCCGAAAGAAATGTTTCCCTGACTTTCCCCGTCAGCCCTGTGAATGTTTTTACTCTAAACAGCCCGACGGGGCACTTAGCCTGGTATGTGGGCCGCACGCGTGCATGCGTACATGTGTGTGCCTATATGTGCGTCCAAAGGTGATGTGGCATGCACCCCTCCTGGTGTGTGTGGAAATGCAAACCATGGTGATGACACAATTATTTCAGTTCGACTTACAGAAACAGTTATTATCTAATAAAAGCAGATGAAGAATGGGTGGGATTCAAATACTGTGAAGTATGATGTGTGTGTGTGTGTGTGTGTGTGTGTGTCTGCGGGCAGACAGAGCTTTACCAGAGAGCAAACGAAAGGCCAATCATTGGTATAATTATAATCTGTCAGTGCCCATTTACTACCAAAGACTTAAATTCAGCTTGCTCTCAAAACGTTTTAAACACCAACTCGGTAGAATTTTGATTTCTTCAGTATTTTGTAGATCAGCCATGAATCACACCAAACATGTGATCACTTTCTATTGATTACCACTAGTTACTTCCTTCTACAAACTCCAAGAATGGTGCTAAACACACCCACACTGCTGATTGGGTGCTTGTCACTGTTATATGTTAAAGTACTGCCATAATAAACCAAGCATCGACCAACCTGGCATATCATCTAAAAAATGGTAGGTTAACTTAGCTTAGATTTGGTTACATTTCCCAATAAAGCACCTCATCACAGATTGATGAAAGACCTATGAAAAGTTAGAAATCTGACAATACCTTCTGCTTTTGCAGTAGTTTCTAGCTCTGGCTTTTTTATACTCACTAGTGAGTTTTGGGGTTTAGAGGTTAAATATAAATACAAATCAAGAGTGAAGTAAAATAAAGTACTACAGATTATATCTCTAACAGATTCCCGTCAATTATATTATTAGTATTTTCTTTAAAAATGATAAACTTTTTATTGAAATGCAGTTTCAGGGAGGAGCAGCACAACTGTAGCTTACCAAAACTTCCAAATTGTCATGAATTCATTTTGCACATTTTGCTAGTTTCCATCCGGTTTCACAGTGACACTCAGTTTTCCAGTGTCGTGTAGGTGAGGCCAGCCTCGCTGTGTGGACAGGGACCATTCTTCCTCACTTGTGGATGTTCCTCCCTACAGTGCCCTCCATTCTGCACACACACATATCAATATAACACACACATACACGCAAGGATTAGTTATGAATGTGAACTTAGTCTGAGGCCCAGCTGCACAGCATACCAAAGCATCTACACCTCAGTTAGTCCCTATTTACACCCACACACACATACTCACAAACAGCACAGTCAAGAGTAACACAATGGGATTCATGGTTCATCAGTGTGTCCCTGATAACCTAAGAACTTCCACCAATGGGGAGAAAAGACTTCCCAAATGACGGAAGCTGCATTGGAGAGAGAAGGATGGAGAGAGATTTAGAGTGGAGATCGGGGGGTCTTACCTGATACATTGGAGATTTAATTAGACGGAGGGGATTGTGGAGTGGCCGGGAATTTCACAGGGGCTTAGCTGGAAGGAAGGGAGAGAAAAGCGAGGCAGAGAAGAGAGAGAAAGAAATAAAAGAGAGGGAGAGAGGCCAGGGAGGGGTGGTACTCGGAGGGTCCCCTTCTCTTCTTCCTAGACTAAATTGTTTAAATTCTATACCCTTCACTTCATTTGTTTGCTTCTCGCTCTCTCTCTCCCTTTTTTTTTGAGCCAGAGAGGAGAGAGAGGCCCCTGTCCTCTTGTGCCCCCCCATGCCCCAATGTTCCCCTCACCCCCCTCCCTTTTTTTTTACCCTCCCTTACCCCTTGCCCCCCTCCCCTCACATTCCTCACTGCTTTGTTTTCTCCATGTTTGCTTATACACCACACACCCAAGAGAGAGTACCCTCGCCCCCAATAACCCCCCTCCTCCCTTCTTTTTTTTTCTTTTCCTTTCCTCCCCTGCCTTTGAATTAACCAGCTCCGGCTAATTACGCTTCCCCTTTTTCTTTTCTTTCTGCGGCTTCTTTAAGACTAACCCTCTTTGGCAGGACTTAGAAACACACAAGGTACATTTCTGTTTTGCTCCTCAGAAAAAAAACCCACAGTGCATGCCTGCCTGTCTGTTGGGGGTTTATATATATGTGTGTGTTTGTTTGGGGAGTGGCTGGTGTCTTTGTGGAAGTATTATTCCGGGCATGTGTGAATGGTTGATCTCGCACATGTCTCCCCACGTCTAAAACCTCTGTGGTTGGCGCAGGTATTTTCTTTGTTTCATCACCTGCTCTGTCTGTCTGTGATGGTTTTGCTCTTTTTGTTTTTCCATCCTGTCACGGATTTTCCCCCATATGTGTTTACTACATCTTCTGTTTTTTAGTAAATGTTTCCATGTTGTGTCACAGAGGAAGCGAAAGGAACATGTTGTTTTGCATGCAGCATTTAATTACACCTTGTATTAAAGCTCCATATTGAACTCTTTTTTTGATGTGGGTTGTATTGCAGGTATTTCTTTGCAGTGTTAGCCATCCTAACAATCCTCGGAGTGCTGAATGGATTGGTCCTTCTTCCAGTATTACTGTCATACTTTGGACCCTATCCAGAGGTAAGATGTGAAAATATATAAATGCAAGAAACAAGGAATCTAGGACACCCATGCAGCTGGTAATGTTGTTTGGACACAGAACTTCTTCAACTTCTTCTCTCTTCTCACCACTCAGGTATCACCAGTTGACGGTCGTAGCCGATTACCCACCCCCTCTCCAGAGGCCCCTCCTCCCGTGGTCCATTTCTCGGTCCGTCCTCACTACACCACTGCTGCCACCAACACCTCTGGTGCAGCTTCAGACTCGTCAGACTCAGAGTACAGCTCCAACACCACAGTGTCCGGCATCAGCCAGGAGCTGCAGAACTACAACCTGCACTCACACAGAGGACACACTCGAGCGGAGGAGCAGCAGCAGCAGTATCACCTCCAAACCAGCAGGGGCAGAGCAGCCAGGACAGAGGAGGAAAGGAGGGCAGGATCGGGGCATCGGCGCTCAGCCAGACAGCCTGATCCTCCGGCCTATACAGTGTCCTCGGTAAGAAAATATCCCCCTGCATATACGATCCCGTTTGCATTACTTCTTGTGTTTCTGACATTCTGGAAATGCGTATCTCATTGTTTCGCTCTACAGTCTGTCTCCTCTCAGGGTTGTGATTCTGGGCCCCAACAAGGGGCGACTCAGCGAAACAACAGCAGGGACCCCAAGAGCCAGCTGCACTGGCAGGCCCCACCCCCAGCCCGACCGCGCACGGACGCTTTTGAAACTGCTACTGAGGCTGGGGGCCATTATAGCTCACACGGCCATAGAGAACACTCAGCAGGCCACAGAGGCCGCTCTTCCCACAACCCACAGCCTAACCAGCACCTCCCACACCACCACCCCAACCCCACCCCGTACTGCCAACCTATCACCACAGTAACAGCGTCGGCCTCTGTCACCGTCGCCGTTCACCCGCCCCCGCCCTTGTCCGGCCAGAGCCCTGCTTCCTCTTACCCAGGATACACTGCAGCGGACAGTTACTGCCCATCAGGGCAAGAGGAGCCAGAGTCTGCCTTTCAGGACCCACATGTGCCACTCTACACCCACACAGGGGCCAGAGGAGTCAAGGTGGAGGCCATGGAGCTGCAAGATTTGGAATTTGAGGCAGCTGAGAGCAACAGTGGCAGACGGGCTAGCTGAGGTACCATTTCAGCTTGAGCAGATACCAGTATTCTTTAAGATATGTCTGTTATTTTAAATAAATTACTGACAATACAATCTTCTTTTTGTTTCCAGTTCTGGAGAACAGAAGTACTACGGCCAAAGATGGACTCCTCTGTATGACTAAGCAGCTGACCCGGCCTGGCACGGCCTAGCCCAGCATAGCCCAACCTGGCCCCCAATCCTAAGCAGCAGAAACTTGCCAGTGTTGCCATAATGGTGCTCATTCTTACTGTAACCCAGTGGACTATTGTCTTAGATATTTCTATATTTAAAAGATGTATACATATGTAAATATGAACAAAAAGTAGGTATAATTTTAGGAGCTGTACAGCTCCTCATGTTAACAGACTGGGGCTGCCATTTTATATGGTGTGTCTGTGTGTGTGTGTGTGTGTGTGTGGATGTGCAAATGTAGGTGTGTGTGTGTGTGTTTGAGAGAGAGATAGATCTCTGTTTACTGTTCACTTATCTGTGGATCTGTGCCATTAGGAAGCTTCATCTAGGCAAAAAATTCCTGTCAGCATTCACTGTTGCTGCTTAAAATATTTTTAAATAATACACATTCATAACTCTATGCAAATGTCTCTTAAAACAAAAGAAGTGATCTGTCTTTGCGTGTGTGTGTGAGCATGTTGTGTGTATGTGTGTGTGTGTAGGGCTGTACAATGTGAAGCAGCTCCATTATTTTCTGGCCTATACATCAGATACATCCTCAGAACAGACTAACATTTACACTCATTTAAAACATGAGGGAAATTGTTGGAATTATCAAACAAAGCTATGGTGTGTGTGAGTGTGTGTGTCCGTCTTCATGTGTGAGTGAGTATTATTGTATAAAGGTACGCTTGGAAAACTTAATTTTTTTATCACAAACCTGTGGTAGTTATGAAACAATTACTGTTTAACTTGACACGCCATGCGTGCTATTTAAGATGAGCTGATATGAAGAAATTTTAAAAGCTGTTTTTTTTTTCTTTTGTTTGTTTTGTTTTTAGTTATCGCCTCGGCATTGGAACCTGTTTCTGCTCTCAGCTTTGTATCACTGTCTCTTAGACTGATCTCTGGTTGTATTTTACTGTAAGAGGTTATGTATTGTTTAACCCTAGCAGGCTCAAACAGGTTCTGTCTTGTATACTGACATATGAGCAGTAAACCCACCTCAGAAACTCACTTTTTCTTTACAGGGACATTCACATTACTGATTCTGGAACAGGGTCAACACAGGGCACTAACTCCTCACCCTAAATGGCTGTGTCTTGTGGATAAGCTAAAACTCAGACTGTATACTGTATGACCCAATTCAACATGGCACTTGACTGCGTTTATACTTCATTCACAGGAATATGTCACCTAAAGTAGCTCTTTTTCTCCATCCAATAAGCTAGCCCATTCAGCCTGCTAAGGGCTAAGCCCTATATAGCCTGAATATGTGCTCCATGTGTGTCACAATGTGTGTGTATGTATAATCATTTATGTGTGTGTGTGAGTCCATCCTCTCCCTCTGTCTAAGCTCTCCTTTTTGTGACAGTAAAGACAACTGGCCCCAGTTTGGCCACAGCTGTCCCCACTGACCTCAGCTCATAAAAATCCACAACATAATGCCATGACACTAATTGGACGTCTCCCCTCAACTGCTAAATTGCACAGCCCAGAGCCTCAGGGGTCAGAGTTTACACCGCCAGCCGCTCTCTCCACCAGCAATGGCCAGTTTATATCTGCATGTGTGTCTATGCTAGCATGCATTCCCCTGTAATCTCCCCAGGCCCCTTTAGCCCCCCTCACACACTCCCCCCCCACCCAAGACTCCACCTTTACACTCTCACTTCCTGTTGAACACTTGCAGCTCTTCCCAGAAGTCTTTGCAATTTGTCCTCGTCCTGTTCTCCGAGTTACATCAGCTGCTTGCATGAAATAGGTTGTTCTGTTTTGTTTTTTCGTTTTGTTTTCTCCCGATGTCACATTGGCAGTAGCGGAGAGAATCATAGCTGGCAACTATTTTATTCATTTTTAAATGTTTTGTTTTTGTTTGTTTTCGTTCAGTTGCGATATTTATATTTTTGTAATATAAAATGTGTTGTTTTTTCTTTCTTTGTTGTGATGCCAGTGGATAAAAAATGCAGGGATTTTTATGTCTATTGAAAAAAAACACTATTACAGTTTAATGTTTTTACATAATGGAGTTTGATCTGTATAAAGTGCTTACTAATGTTAAATAGGAAAAAAAGAGTATATAACATTTTACACTACAGGTCTCATCATAGCTCTTAGAGGATTTTAAAAGGAAAAAAAAAATCATTGGTTCTTCCAGACTGCCATTTTGGTCTCGGTTGGTGTGGATGTATGCTGTTTTCAGTTACAAAGATAAATGTATGCCATATAATTTATTTATATGAAAATTTATTTTTGTAGTGTACATAGTAGTTGTCAAGGTATTTGACAGAAGTATATTTTTAAAGAGTTTATATGTAATGATATACCATAACAGAAAAAAGCCTTAAGGTGCACACTTTCATTGCTAACTGTCTTGTGAGACAACACTGACACCTCCCCTTCAGTATTATGTTCCGATCCTAGGAGAGAAACAGCTGTTTCTATGGGTTTGTCAAAGGCTAGCCATGAAAGTAGAAAAATTGTACTAGCTCTCTAAATATTAATGTTCAAACACTGATAGAATTCTAACAAATAAAAATATAACTTATTTGTCTCTTTGTTCATAACTTTAATAAATGGAAACTTAAAAAAAAAACATGAGATTGCTGTGGTCTTGCTGTGAGTTGATTGTCCTGCAGGTAAACATGACCTCCCCTCCCACCCTTCCTCCCCTCTCTCTCCTCCTCATCATCTCCCCTTTACTCCCTCTGACACGTCCTGCAGTGTAAAAACTCCTGACATCTGGTCTGGAGCCCTGCAGCCCTCCCCAACAGCCCACCCAGCTCCGCCCCTGCACCCCCCACCTCCAGTCCCTATTCCGTATGATTTTGATTGACAGCTTTATAGACTGCAAGGAAATTGGTTGTAGTTATAATACAGCTGGCCTGTTCAGAGTAATGAAAAGGGGCATGTGGCCTTGAGCTCGCTGCACTGATGGTGAAAGAGTGAGAGTGCCTTGTCAACTGCATGGGTGGCGGCTATTTATTCTCATACTCGAGCGTTGTGAGAGAAAGTTTCAACCCTCCTGCAGGAAACTCGCAAACACAAGTGTCCTTTCTGTTGTTCCTCGCCACAAATACAAATACGAGAGTAGTTTTCCCCAAGCCACGATCTCAAACCTGGACCTCAAGCTCAGGCTTGGGAACTTGCTGACCCTGGATCAGCGGTAAGAGGCGGGCAGTAGACATGTCATTATCTTTTAAAGCCAATAAAGGCACACAACTCTGCTGCTTGCTGTCCAACCAGTGCAAAGAGGGCAGGCTGACATCTTATAAATGACAGGGTGTGTTTGGAAAGCTGGGTGGCAGGGTGTTGTGTATCATGTTTTGAACTTTTCTAACTCGACTTGACTTTTTTATGTCGTTGCGTGATGAGAACGCAAAGATGTAACACATGTTGCCTATGCAGCTGGCAATGTAGCGTTCAGAACTACAAAGTATTTTGGGGAGGAATTTAAAGAACGCAAATATTCTTTTAATGCTGTTTAAGGTTAAAATAGCACTTTCATCCTTAGAATAATAAAAAATGCAACCTTTTCCATCCAGGTCATCAAAGAAAAATGGTGTAAAAAAATTGCTCAAAGGTGAAATGTCTGCGCCCACCTCCTGGTTGTTGGTAGGTGACATGCTTCATTGAGTTCTAATGTTGTTAAGATCTTTTTCACCAGCACTCTCATCATCTGCTGGAGGACCCCGGGTCACCGAACCAGCACACCCCCCTGCTCTGGCCCTGCCTTACCCTTTAGCCCCCCTCACCTCTCGCCTCCTCACAAACACACACTCACACACACATACACACACACACACACACACACAGTTGCCCTGAGAGGAACTGCACATATTCTGAAGAGTGCTTCACTGAGGCTAATGAGCTCCAGGTTGTTAATGAATGAGTGTTTCCTGTACCTGTCCTCTCAGCCAGCAGAAAGCGGGGTTTGGAGAGGGGAGAAAGATGGAGGAAAGAGGAACAGAGAGGAGGCAATTAAGAGGTTCTTTCTCTTCTGGGCTAATGGACTGTTCAGCCATGGCTCTGTGCCCAGGCTGGGCGACAATGAAGCAGCCACATACTGTATAACAAAGCTTATTTTTCATCCTACCCTTTTCAAAATGAATTACCTTTCTTATTTTGCTCGCTTTCTTATCTCCAGCCTACATTTGTGAAAGAAATTATACAATAGGATTTATTGATTCCTCTGTTCCAGTCCTTCTTTTCCATCCATCTCCCTCTTTTCTCCTTCCATCCCTCACTTGTTTCCCTGAAAGCCTTGTCCATCATCACCTGCAGGCAGAGCTAAACCCTATAAGTGTATATTCTCCTCTACATGAATGATTGCTCTGTTGAAATGACTGCATGGGACACACACACTTAAAAACACACACATATGTGCACATGCACTGCTGCCAGATCCAGGGCCAGATTTACACATTCTTCATTGAAGAAAGGGGGAGTTTAAGAATAAATCTGCAGGAAACATCTCATGGCGTGTTGATACGACTTCAGATCCAGACGAATGGGGGTTTTTACCTTTGAGGCCCTCGCAGACACCTTGAAAAGCATTCAGCCGTGGACCTGTTTGCTTTTGTGTGTGCAACAATACACATAAGAAAAAGCACTGTTTGCCAGATCGATGTCAAAGCTGCTGGAGGTTTTGTAAATACCTGACTTGAGTGGCGGCAAATGATGGTAGAGGGAATAACAACTGTGCGTCTCAGCTGCCACCAACTTTAAATTTCAGGGTGAAACGTTACAACGACAAATGTAGCAGCACCTGTGTCATTAAACTTCTTGAAATGGTGCCTTATGCTTTCTTGAAGACACATAACTGGCAGATTTTTGTATTTAAACCTGTAATTTAGGCCTAAATTGATGTTTTGACATGGTATCTTAAGGTCATTTTTGAAGTTTTTGGGAAATAATTAATTGTTTTGTCACCAATATTTGGATCAGAAGATTGTTGCCATACATAATGGTTTATCATATTATATTAAAGCCAGTAGATCATTAGCTTGTCTTTGCATGTAGATGCAGGGGAGAATAGCTCACAAAGAGACATGAAATTTTTTTTAAATTTATTGCACATATCAGCACATAAATAACATTAGTAACTTTGTGATACATTGTAGAGGCTC